>NC_045746.1:24584636-24603645 GCF_008692095.1 Etheostoma spectabile | reverse complement strand
TATCCCTCCCTCCAATCCCACTCCATAGCTCTCCACAGAGATCCCTTCCTCCATCCCCTCACTCATAGCTCCTTCAGAATCCCTCCTCCCAATCCGCTCGGCGCATAGCTCCTTCATACGATCCCTCCTCCTCTCCTCCCATCCTCACCTCAGTAGCTCCACAAGATCCCGCCTCATAATCCCATCCATCCCTCGCTCATACTTCCTCGAGAGTCCCCTCCTCCATCCTCACTCTAGCTGCCTCAAGATACTCCTCACAGAGGATCCCTCCTCATTAGATCCCTGCCACATCCCTCACTCATATACTCCTCAGGATCCCTCATCAGAGATCCCTCCTCCATCCTCACTCATATCGCCTCATAGATCCCTCCCCTCAGAGGATCCCCCCATAGATCCCTCCATCCTCACCTAGCTCCTCAGAGATCCCTCCTGCAGAGATCCCCTCCTCCTCCTCCACTCATAAGCTCCTCAGAGATTCCCTCCCAGAGATCCTCCTCATAGATCCCCTCCATCCTCACTCATAGCTCCCAGAGATTCCTCCTCAGAGACCCTCCTCCATCCCCTCCCGCTACATGAGCTTCACACAAAGATACCCTCCTCTATCCCCTCACTCATTTGGTCCACAGAGTATGAGTTTCAGATAGAAGAACTGATGAGGAGGAGGGATCTCTGAGGAGCTATGAGTGAGGATGGAGGAGGGATCTCTGTGGAGCTACGAGTGAGGATGCAAGAGAGCAACCTTCCCAGAGGCTGTGCAGCTGAAAGCCGTTTCTTCAAGGAAAGGACATCTAAACCCTCTAAAAATATAAGTTTCCTTGTGTCCTCTCCTGGCGTTATTTCCTCCTTTGCTCCTAGTCGCTTGACTAACTACGACGTGAGGAAGGGAAGCAAGTGAAGGGATCGTAAAACCCAGAGACATAGGGTCTTTTTCTCATAGACTTCCATAGAAACACGTTTTTTTGGGAGTGGAGTCGCCCCCTGCTGGACATGACTTAGAATGCAGCTTTAAGGAGAAGTTCGGATTGACTTCTCAGACCCGAAAGCTTTGTCCATTGGCCCATCACCGCAGGACTAGAAGGCTAAGGGGGTACCTTCACATGGTCATACTGCTTCTTTTTGGCGTTGCTGTTTAGTAAAAGATCTATTTCTTGTCTTTCACTCCCGGCTGGAATTTAAAATCCGTCATTTGTCGGCGACTTCGTGAAGCAGAAACTCAATAATAGAAAAATGACTCATCAAACTTTGGCCTCTTTCCACGTAATCAAAGCATCAGGGAAGTGTAACACCTCAGCAGTTTAAAACCACACACACACACACAGCACCCACCCACACACACCCACACACACACACACACACACACACACCACACACACACACACAACAATCTCCCTCTCTCTCTCTAACTGACAGCCTTGTTTTCCAGATGCAAAATGGAGACGGATTGTGGCAGCAGCAGCCAGAGAGCCCGACAGAGGGCTAAGGTGATAAACATGCACGCAATAATACCTCCCCCCCACCCCCCCCCTCCTCCTCCTCCCCCCCCCTCTCCCCCACAAAACAAAAATGAATAAAAAACAACATCCATTTTCTTTTTTTTGTCTTTTTTTTTTTAAACAGTCCAACAGTGCTTGTAGTTTTACGCCACATTTAAAGTCACATTTCACATTTCATTCATGCTTTGTGATGCTGTGGCAGAATAAAGTGCGCTTGTTGAGGTAAAAAAAACACTTTTTATTATTTATTAGAGTATTGATGGGTAGTTTTTTTTTAGGCGAGTCAGCCGGTGAGTCATTGTGATGTCGGCTGCAGCCCGGACTACAGACAACATAAACGGAGTAGGTGAAAACCGAGGAAATTAATTAATAAATTAAAAAAAGGAAAGACTAGGTAGTTTTAATACTTTTAAAAGGATGTTTTCTGCAGCGTTATGCGGTAGCCCGTTGTTTAACGAAAGTTATGACGGTACAGAGATTCCTAGTTATATGATTAAAAATGAAATAAATAGTTGAGTATACTCACATCTCGGCGGCAGCTGATGGAGATATACTGAGTCCGACCGAGAGAGAGAGATGAGAGAGCGAGAGGCGAAATCGCGGATAGTAGGAGATGATATAGAGAGGGATAGAGATAGGAAGCTCGGAGAGACGAGGCTGATATATATATGCCCATCGCCTCTTCTCTCTCGTTTCTAGCTCGTCTTATAGATCTCGTCGTGCCTCGTCGAGACTGAAGTCCGGAGCCGAGAGTCGCTCGCTCTCTCTAGTGCTCTGCTCTCGCTCTTCCTCTCGCGATCCTGTCTATCTCTCTTCGTCTCGCTTTATCCTTCTCTCTCTATCTCTGACTTGCTCTACTTCTCGCGGACTATCGCTCGTACAGCCTCTCTCCACTTCTCTCTCGTCGCTCTTCTCTCTCTCCCTGCTCGTCTCTCGCGCGCGCCCTCTCTCTCTCATCTTCTCTCTGTGCTCTTCTCTGTAACTACCGCTCGTCTGCGAGCGCGCCGGCTCTTCGTTCCTGCTCGCTCGTATCTCTCTTTTCTCGTCTGTCTCTCTCATCTCGTCTCTTTTCTTTCTCTGATCTCGCTCGCCCTACTCTCCGCTAACCCTTCTGCCTCTCTCTGCTCGCGCTCCTCCTCTGTCTCTTCTCTCGCATGCTCGGCGCGCCTCGCGCTCTCGTTGGCCGCTCGGCCTCGCTACACCTACTCTCGCGTTCTCTCGCGCTCTCCCTCATCTCTTCGCATTCGATGTCTCCCTCTCTCTCTCTCTCGTCGCCGCGCGCCCTCGCAGCGCGCGCGCGCGCTCGCTCCTCGCTCGCTCGCGCGCGCTCCCTCGATTCTCGCTCGGAGCTCTTTCGTCGCTGCTCCGCGCTCTCGGCTCTCTCTCTCCGCTCGTCTTGCTCGTTCTGCTGTCGCGTTGCGCTCTCGTCTCCCAATGCTCTCTGCTCTCTCTACGCTCCCGCTCCCCGCTCTCCTCTTCGCATCGCCTCTCTTTGCGCCTCTCTGTAGCCTCCTCTCCCGTGAGGATGACTTTCCAGTCTTCTACAACTGAAACAGATCGCAGATTAAAAATAATCTTCGCGTCACACTCCGCCCCGCCCACTACAAACACACCAACACACACACACACACACACACACACACACACACACAGATACGGTTCCAGTCACTGGGGGGAATCAGTACTGTCCACATATTAAATAAATTCACAGTATTCCTTTAAAGAACTTTCCGGGGCACTCACGCATGCGCAGAGGCCATGTAGTCCGGCAGGTACAATAATAACGAGTTAATTTTTAATTGTTAGTTAATTGTTGACTTTGCACATAGTGACAACATTAGGGATGAAAGCTTTGGGAGAAGCCACGTAAAATGTATTAGAGTTAAGATTAAAATAGGCTATACCAATGTGATGACAAAAAAGATCCTTTTAATGCGAAAATTTATCAAAATTATGACTTGTATGTATAATAAGTCATAATTTCCAGTCATGGTTTTCTGTTTTCTCACGAGGCCACGTTTTAATTTGAAAAATTAAAAAAAGTTTGAGCTAAAAAAAAATAAAAAAAATAAAAGATTAATAAATAAAACATGATATTATGTAGCCTATAAAATAACACACCTCTACTGAACATAAGTCTGGGTGTAACGTTTAAAAGGGATACGTTTATGATCAGATTTGAAGGAAATGTGGTAAATTTTGCGTGTATTGGTCACCTGACCTGTGCTGACCAATGGGAGAAGAGAACCAGACGCAGGTGCTTGTTAAACGTCTGTGTATTGGTCACCTGACCTGTGCTGACTAATGGGAGAAGAGAACCAGACGCAGGTGCTTGTTAAACGTCTGTCTATTGGTCACCTGACCTGTGCTGACCAATGGGAGCAGAGAACCAGACGCAGGTGAGCGTTAAATGTCTGTCTATTGGTCACCTGACCTGTGCTGACCAATGGGAGCAGAGAACCAGACGCAGGTGAGCGTTAAATGTCTTCCTCTTGCGGTTGTTCCGGTTGCGTCCCGGCGGGTTGGGTCGTGTGTTCGGACCTCGGATCGTCTCAGTGAGTAATTCATCTTCTTTACTTCTTTAACTTTTAACTTTACTCGTGTAGTGAAATAATTCGGTAGTTTTCTGGTTATTTCGGTGTTTGAGTCGGATATTTCCATTTTCTGCTGCTTAATACTTCTACTCTTCTACTACATTTTGGAGGGAAATAATTTTTACTTAAAAAGATTAAAAGCATTTTCGTCAGCTATGGTCTATAGACCTACTAATAACTCACTTTAAATTGATTAAATGATTAAATATAACAAATCAATTATGATGGCAGTGTTGTACACAGGTTGAGCAGTTATTTGGGTGCCGCGTGACGGCTGGGTTCAGTGATAAATTAGTCAAAACCGTAAATATTAATTTACAATCTATGGTCAACACAAAGGTTTATTAACTATTTAAAACAAGGACTAGGTTACATAACATTAACAGGCCTAACTTTCGAAATAAATAACTATACATGTTAAACATATCTAACCGATATACTGTTGTTTGTATTTTTTCCCCGCCCCACACAGCTCTAGTTGACGTTAGTTTAGCTCGGCTCCAAATCTCGCGAGAGTTTGTTCCTGACACAGAATTGACAGTTAATTTTCCGTCTGTGAAATGGCATTTTAGTATTGAAAATTAACAACAACAACAACAACAACAACAAATATATATATAATAAGTAATAAATAAATAATAAAAATATTTTAGTATTTACTTTGTTGACAATGTGGCAAAAGAATCATAATCTGTGTTCACGTTCACTTCTCTAATTAGAATCACAACTTACAACTTTTAAACCGTCTTTGTCTACATTTAACATGTAAAACATGTTAAAAAAAACCCAAAGTGGATAAAATGTAATGTAGTAGTGCAGAAAAATTTACAATATCCTTTAACATTTAGTAAGTAAAAAAACTAGAGCCCGACCGATTATTACCAATCTATCAGTATCGGCATTTATAATGACCAGTTAAAAAAAAAAGTTTTAATAAATATTCATCCATCAGATTTTATAACGGCAAATGATTCTGATAAATATTTAATATTAATATTTAAATATTAATTTAAATATTATATAAACAGACGGTCAACCATGTTATGAGCGTTGGCGTTGCATAGTCTGTCCACCAGAGGGACGCTTACAACGTCCCTGTTAGTGATGGCGTTGCATAGTCTGTCCACCAGAGGACGCTCACAACGTCCTGTTAGTGATGGTGTTGCATAGTCTGTCCACCAGAGGACGCTCTACAACGTCCCTGAGTGATGGTTGCATAGTCTGTCCACCAGAGGACGCTCTACAAACGTCCCGTTAGTGGTGGCGTTGCATAGTCTGTCCACACAGAGGACGCTCTACAACGTCCCTGTTAGTGATGGCGTTGCAATGTCTGTCCACCAGAGGACGCTCTACAACGTCCCTGTTAGTGGTGGCGTTGCATAGTCTGTCCACCAGAGGACGCTCTACAACGTCCCTGTTAGTGATGGCGTTGCATAGTCTGTCCACCAGAGGACGCTACAACGTCCCTGTTAGTGATGTCTGTCCACCAGAGGACGCTCTACAACGTCCCTGTTAGTGATGGCGTTGCATAGTCTGTCCACCAGAGGACGCTCTACAACGTCCCTGTTAGTGATGTCTGTCCACCAGAGGACGCTCTACAACGTCCCTGTTAGTGATGTCTGTCCACCAGAGGACGCTCTACAACGTCCCTGTTGGTGATGTCTGTCCACCAGAGGACGCTCTACAACGTCCCTGTTAGTGATGGCGTTGCATAGTCTGTCCACCAGAGGACGCTCTACAACGTCCCGGTAGTGATGTCTGTCCACAGAGGACGCTCTACAACGTCCCTGTTAGTGATGTCTGTCCACCAGAGGACGCTCTTACCAAGTCCCGTTGGTGATGTCTGTCCACCAGAGGACGCTCTACAACGTCCCTGTTAGTGTGGCGTGCATAGTCTGTCCACCAGAGGACGCTTACAACGTCCCGTTAGTGGTGGCGTTGCATAGTCTGTCCACCAGAGGACGCTCTACAACGTCCCTGTGGTGATGGCGTTGCATAGTCTGTCCACCAGAGGACGCTCTACAACGTCCCCGTTAGTGATGGCGTTGCATAGTCCGTCACCAGAGGAAGTTCTACAACGTCCGTTAGTGATGGCGTTGCATAGTCTGTCCACCAGAGGACGCTCTACAAAGTCCCCGTTAGTGATGGCGTTGCATAGTCTGTCCACCAGAGGGACGCTCTACAACGTCACGTTAGTGATGGCGTTGCATAGTCTGTCCACCAGAGGACGCTCTACAACTTAAGTTAAGTTTAAGTTTCATATCTAAAGTTTTTTATTTTTTATATTTGTATTTTATATTTGTTCCTCAGTTCTGTTGTGACAATAAAAACAAGTCATTGTTATATTATTTCAGTGAGAACTCATAAATAACTACAAATAACTAATGTTAGAGAAATCAACTCATTTCTGGATTTCTTTTTAAATATATATATATCGGCATAGCGGTTGTTTAAATAATCAAGTAGTCGTATTGGTATCGGCCTTAAATCCTTTATCGGTTGGGCTCTAGTGAAAATGTTCTATCAGAGTAAATGAACAAACACACAGAAACTCAACAGAGACTCTTTGAATTCCTTTATTTTGTTCATTAAGCTTCAGTAAATTGATCCAAACACAGTCGCTCTGTGACAGAAAACAAAACAATGTTAAAGACCTCGTGAGTTTTTACAGTGATGAGCTCCGATAGAGCTGCACAACATGAGCAAAATATGCGTTAACGTTGTTAAATATCGCAATAACCGTAATACTCGCAATAGATAAACAAGATATTAAAGTGTGCTCGGTTCTTTTTTTGCCTTTTTCTGCTTAAATACCGCAACTTCCTTTTAAATCTTAAAACAAATGAAAGCTGTTATTGAACATTGAATTGAAAACAAAAGCCACAAAAAAAGAATGAAAGTTAAATTTTAAAGTGTAGTTTTATATTTTTTCCATTAAACAAAACCTCTCTCGCGTTAACCTTTTGCACCAGTTGATATTGTGACGACGATAAAAAGATATTTATTGCGCAGCCCTGATTTAGAGAACACATTCTCACTGCAATCTGCTTGTTACAAATAGGGATTAATGCCTTGCTCAAGTGCATCGAAGTGTCTTCAGCTGATTTTCCCGGTTTTCATGAGATCTCAAAGTCATTTTCCTCCCAATTCACACTTGATTTACATCTTTTTTTTCTGCTCTTTCAACAGCTGCTATTTACATTCTGGTAACATAACGTCGAGAGTTCAGTTCCAGCCGCAGCTTCGTGAGGTGAGCGATGTCTACTTTGCTTTACGTATATATTTGTCCACTTGCAGTTGCTTTGTCTCTCCTCGACATTAAAGGAACACGTTTTAGCATTTCAGTCCATTTCTTCTCTGAGCGCTACGGAGAACAAACTGTGAAAAGTGTAAAATAAGAGTTCAGCTTAGGTAAACAAGCATTTTCAGGTGTTTTTTGATTAGAAATGTCTCCAGAGGGGAGAACTTCAGGACTAAAACCAGAAGTGTCCCTTTAATGGGTCCGTTTTCTGTGTTAAACACGGCAGGTTATGGACTAAGCACACATTTAGGTAATGAAAGATGTTTGAAGAGTTGAACTGGGACATGTTTATGCAACAAAGACAGAGAAACTGGCACGAAAAAATGAGAAAAAAAATCACGATTTTTTTAAACACCCGCAAAAATGTCTTTTCTTCAAATATGTCCTTTAACCCTTGTGTTGTCTTCTCATCAACCATCTGTTGCTTTTTCCGATGTTTTAGCTGTTTTTTTCTACGCTTTTTTAAATTCATAGCCACATTTTTATTTGACATTACAATATACATCTTTTTTTTTTTTTCTTTCAGCACTTTTTGTGTCATTTCTTCAGAGGTTTTGGTCACTTTTTTAAAAAAAATGGCATGAATACAATAAACAAACAAAATTCCGTAAAAGTAATCATTAATTTTACCAGAAGAACATTGTTGTTTTTAGGCAATTTGGTTGAAAGAAATCTAAGTTTCTGATATTAAAAAAATAAAAAATAAAAACGGTTCAAAGTGGCCATGAGAACAACGCAAGGGTCAACAGGAAACTAAAAAAAAAGTAAATTCACTTTAAGTTTTAATCATTTCTGCAGGTGTATTTCCTCCAACAAGACGACCCGGGGTGATATGATGCTGCTAAGATTTCTAAATCAGCTGATAACAATCTAAAAGAAAGGTATGAATAATCTGCATCATGATAACGTGAAGCTCACGGTATTAGATAGTTCAGCATTATACACAACCCATTTAGGTACATTACATACAATATTTAGCTTTTACAAACTGTACATTCTTAAAATAGGTTTTTGCATTTGTAAAATAAAATAAAAATGCTCTGTGATTGAATTTCTGTGGCTGCCAACTGTCTCAAAATCACAGACGAGTTCTTTCAAACACATCCGTTATTTCTGCAGTAGAAATGAATGACGTCCGTTAGCATCGATGCTAGCTAGCATTGGAGGTTGGCTTGTGATTGGCTGCGTGTAAATATGACACCTTCCCTTTTTAAATTTAGAGGGGAAAATCCCCCTCGGCTGAGAGGTCCTTCAAATTCTCCAAACTAAAATCTAGCGCTGCACCGACTATCTTTTTAAATTAAAAAAAAAAAAAAAAGTACATTCGAAGCTCCTATTGAGGTTTTTGACTCAAACTTTGAATGTTTATCTTCACTTTTTAATGACGTCATTACCTTACAGAAACTTAAAAAAAATATATATAAACAAAATCCTCAATTTGAATAAAGTGATTCATCTGATTAAATTAGAGCAACACCCCGTGTTTAAATAGTTTAGCAAGCGTTGTTTTCTTCTTCTTCTTGCTGCGTCCAGCTTCTTTCAAAACTAATTTGTCTTCTGGCAGACAGCACACCTTTGACTGTGTGTGTGTGTGTGTGTGTGTGTGTGTGTGTGTGTGTGTTAGAGGATGGATACCCGATGGGCCGGGTTCGGACAGATGTTTAGAAAGGATGCTGGGGTTCGGGTCGGGCTCGGTCCCATCAGCGCGATAAGGCGTTGAACATTTAGAATTTAAAACAGCTTATTATGTAGGTAATGGCGCTTGTTGCCCCGGGGGCATTGACACGCTCATCTGTTGACATTTCCCAATGCCTTCCTACAATTGCTTAATAGAAGCGGCTTTCCACACAAACAAACGTACACGTGTCATTAGTATGAGAAACAAATGCGATTTTAACTGTGTCGGGCTCGGACATAAATATCTTAATGCCTGTCGGACGCGGGCTGGGCTCGGACAGAAAAATCTGGCCCGATCCGCACTCTAGTGTGTGTGTGTGTGTGTGTGTGTGTGTGTGTGTGTGTGTGTGTGTGTGTGTGTGTGTGTGTGTGTGTGTGTGTGTGTGTGTGTGTGTGTGGCGTCAGGTCACGGCAGTTTCCTGCTATGAAGCGGTACTAAATCTGCAATGGAAAAAGGAGGACGGGGTACCGTGGCCGGGGTGAGATCAGCTGGTACCATTAATGGAAGAAAAAAAAAAAGCCAAATGTCCGTCCAGAGGACAGTAAAACGGACTTCCTGCAGCTAGGGTGTTAGCGGCACCCTGGGGTGTCCAGGGGACGAGAGGAGATGACCACGTTTCCTTTTTGTTTTAATGCGGTGCATTCATTTGGAACAGTACACAGTCAGTTTCACCAAAACTTTAGCAGGTGGCCTACATCGCTTTTCTTTTTTATGGACACCCTGCAGCCAATCAGGATCCAGTATTCACCCAGACCGTGGTATAATCCGCACAAATCTTTATGATTGTAATTATTTTCAAGCGTAAATGCCCCAAACCTTACAAACCATGTGTTTTTTTTAGTCTTCTAATGTAGTAAACCGAAGATCTTAAACTTTTGACTGACATATTATTAAAGTAATGTCAGATTTATATCCATACAGGGCTCATTTTTATAATAAACAACTCACGCAGTAGGAGTTCAAAAATATGTACTTTAAAAATATTCTTTAAATTAATTTACACATGAAAGAACATAGGAAGATTAAACCGTGCATTGTAACGACAACTAACTCACTCTCATGTAGATACAAGGTTTTTGTCAGCAAGGGCGTCATATTCCTCAAATGTTTGTATATCAGTTTAAGGCGAGTTGGGCTTTGATAGTCTGAGATCTGTCGAATGTGAACTTTAGTTAAATAGTTATTTTACCTCCAGTAAAGTCCCAGAAATGGTCATTTAAAATCCTTTAAACTTACAGTTCAAAGCTGCTGCACTTGACGGGATTACAATAAGTAAGAAAATAGGAATACAGGATCAAAACGAGCATTTCATTATAATGATTAATTACTAAGTGTGCAAACGATGTATTTGTGCGTTACCGCCTTTGTGTGCACCTGCAGCTGAAAGGCATTACTCCAGAAACTGTGCAAATAAATTGGCTCCTGCACTAAAACAGCGAGGACAGTGTGCAAAAATCAACTGTGTCCTTTTCATCTCACTGGGAAAGAGAAACAAAATCTAATTTCGTGTTTTTCAAAGTGCCGTTTTGTTCCGTTTAAGCTTCACTCCGGAGCAGCTGCACCCGACAGGAGGGCAGCTTGAAAACAAGTAAGTGACTTATTCAATGAAGCTCAAATCTTTCTATAATTATTAAATAAGCTTTGCAAGAGAGTTCTAGTTTTGTGTTGATGTTGATGTAACGTTCTCTGCCGCCAAAAAACAGATTTAAGTCCACCTTTACGCCCTAAATCACCTGCTGTCCAGTTGGCGTCCAGTAAAACATCATCCGACTGGCGGCTTTCAGAAAAGCTTAAAGATAAAAAGAATCTGTTGGTTTTAAAATAATTTCTACATTAGGTCGACAAATACCACTAGTTTTTGATGTGTTGACGTTTTAAACAGCGTAACATGTTCTTTTTTTTTTTAACCAACTCAATTTCAGGCTCTCAATCAGCAAGAAGAGCCTTGGTGTGACGTGTTCTGCCTGCAGTGTGTGTTGGCGTGTGTGTGTTGCAGTGTGTGTGTGTTGGCGTGTGTGTGTTGCAGTGTGTGTTGCAGTGTGTGTTGGCGTGTGTGTGTTGCAGTGTGTGTGTGTTGGCGTGTGTGTGTGTGTGTTAGGGTTTCCTCCAGGTCAGAGGGGGGATGGAGGCGTTGGCGCCGCTGGTCTCAGCAGGAACAGCTGGCTTCTTCTTCTTCTCCTCTCCGTCGGAGTCGTCCACGGCCAGTGTGATGAGCGACGGTGACTTCCTGTAGAAGAAGAAGAACGAATAACGTAGCTTTAGCCTTTCCACTCTGCCCGCTCAAATGTTTCTTTCCCATTGAACTTGAAAAAGGAAGAAAGCTGAAGGTTTTCTCTGTGGATTTAGAGACTTGTTCCCTGTATCGCTGTAGGCAGAATTTTCACCACATGGTTCAGTCGGCAGCTGTTTTGGAGCTTTTTGACTGTATTACACATTATTACTCAGATTTACCCAGGTATCGTGCTGTTTCAAAGGTTAACAATGAACTTTCAGTCTTAACTTCTACACAAACATTCAAAAAATCGAATCAGCCAACTCCATCTGCTGAGGAGGATAGTGTACTTTTGAATACAAACAAAGAAAAGAAGAAAAAACTTACAAAAAGTAAAATGCATATCATGAAACGTGTTTAATTTCTGCCCTCCCGTGGCTCATTCTAGAGAAGTTGTCGGAGACATCCAGACGCTGCAGCCGTGTCAGTGGACCAGTTCTCAGCTTCAAAGATTGTGGTTGGGTTCTGGGTGACGTTGAGCTTTGTACCGAGAATTTTGACTCCCTCCTGGAGTGAGTGTGTTGTTTACCAGGTAAGTACAGCGATGTACAGCTTGTTTACATTTAATAGACTTTCCCTGTTTTACCAAGTAGTTTTATATAGTGTGACACCTATTTATGACACCAATTAGTTTCATTTTAAATAAATTCCATCATGAAAAAAGTCATAGTGCATCTTAAAAATTCCTAAAAAAGGTCCTAGTATAGTATATCAAAAAATGTCATAGGTCATAGTATTGTATGTCATGAAAAGGTTATAGTATGTTGTAAAGAATTCGTAAAAAGGTCGTAGTACAGTATGTAGAAAAAACTCTACCTCCGAACCACAACCCCTAATGTAAATTTGAACTGCGTCTGGTGAGTGTTCTGCTTAATGGCCCTGTGTTGCTTGGTGAAGAATGACTTTTTGTAATCAATAAACTGTTGTATTTGTTGTTTCTTTGTGTTTATTTAATGACATTACCAGGTATATGTAGTCGCTTTTATAAAAGCAATACGCCAAACAGAATGGCATTAAAACCTGAGAAAGTCATAGTATAGTACGTTGAAAAAATATGAAAAGTCATAGTATAGTATGTCGAAGAACATGAAAAAAGTCATAGTATGTCAAAAATAAAATGAAAAAAGTCATAGTATAGTACGTTGAGAAATATGAAAAAAGTCATAGCATAGTATGTTGAAAAAAATATGAAAAAAGTCAGTCTAGTATGTCGAAAAAAACATGAGAAAGTCATAGTATAGTGTGTCGAAAAAAGTCATAGAATAGTATATCGGAAAAAATATGAAAAACAAAATAGTATGTATGTAGTCATAGTTTAGTATGTCGAAAAAAAATATGAAAAAGTCATAGTAAGTATCTTGAAAATATGAAATAGTCATAGTATAGTATGTTGAAAATATGAAAAAAGTCATAGTAGTATGTCGAAAAACATATGAAAAAAAGTCAGTATAGTATGTTGAAAAAAAAATGAAAAAGTCATAGTATAGTATAAAAAAAACATGAAAAAAGTATAGTATAGTTGTTGAAAAAAAAAATGACAAAAGTCATAGTATATATAAAAAAAAACATGAAAAAAGTCATAGTATAGGATGTCAAAAAAAAACATGGAAAAAGTATAGTATAGTATGTCGAAAAAAAAAGAAAAGTCATAGTATAGTATGTAAAAAAAACATGAAAAAAAGTCATAGTATAGTATGTCAAAAAAACATGAAAAAGTCATAGATAGTATGTTGAAAAACATGAAAAAGTCATAGATAGTACGTTGAAAGAACATTTGTAAAAAGTCATAGTATTAGTGTCGGAAAAAAATTTCAATAAAAGTCATAGAATAGTATGTTGAAAAATATGAAAAAGGCATTGTATAGTATGTCGAAAAAAAGTCAGTATCAGTGTTGAAAAAAAAATGAAAAAAGTCATCAGTTAGTATAGTATATAAAAAAAACATGAAAAAAGTCATCGTATAGTATGTCGAAAAAAAAAGAAAAAAGTCATAGTAATGAGTTAAAAAAAACATGAAAAAGTCATAGTATAGTATGTCAAAAAAACATGAAAAAAGTCGAGTATAGTTGTCAAAAAAACGAAAAAGGTCATAGTAAAGTATGTAGAACAACATGAAAAAGGTCATAGTAAAGTATGTAGAAAAACATGAAAAAAAGACATAGTTGTAGTTGAAAAAATATGAAAAAGTCATGTATAGTATGTCGAAAATATGAAAAAAGTCTAGTATAGAAGTCGAAAAAATATGAAAAGTCATAGTATAGGCGTCGATAAACATGAAAAAAGTCCATAGTATAGTATGTTGAAAAAAAGTCATAGAAGTATGTCGAAAAATATAAAAAGTCATAGTTAGTAGTCGAAAATATGAAAAAGTCATAGTATAGTATGTTCGAAAATATGAAAAAGTCATAGTATGTCGAAAAATATGAAAAAGTCATAGTATAGTAGGTCGAAAATATGAAAAAGAATAGTATGTTTCGAAAATATGAAAAAGCATGTATAGTATGTCAAAAAACATAAAAAAGTCTAGTATAGTATGTTGAAAAAAATATGAAAAAGTCATAGTATAGTATGTTGAAAAAAAAAAAGAAAAGCTATGTATAGTAGTCGAAAAATATGAAAACGTCATAAGTAGTGTCAAAAAAAAAGTAATTGTATAGTATGTCAAAAAAAGTCATAGTATAGTATGTGAAAAAAAGTCAAGTATAGTAGCCTATGTTGAAAAAAAATATGAAAAGCATAGTATAGTATGTCGAAAAATATGAAAAAAAGTCATGATAGTGATGTCGAAAAATATGAAAAAGTCATAGTATAGTAGGTCAAAAACATGAAAAAAGTCGAGTATAGGATGTCGAAAAAAAAAATGAAAAAGTATAGTTATAGTAGTCGAAACATATGAAAAGTATAGTATAGTATGTTGAAAAACATTAAAAATATAGTATGTAGGTTGAAAAAAAAAACGAAAAAGTCATAGTATGATGTCCAAAAAACAGGAAAAAAGTCATAGTAAGTATGTCGGAAAAAAAGAAAAAGTCATAGATATGTATGTCGAAAAATGAAAAAGTCATAGTATAGTATGTTGAAAAACATGAAAAGTCATAGTATAGTATGTGAAAGAAATTGAAAAGGTCTAGTATAGTATGTTGAAAAACATGCAAAGTCATAGTATAGTATGTTGAAGAAATTGAAAAAAGTATAGGAAGTAATGTCAAAAAAATGAAAAAAAAGTCATAGTATAGTATGTCAAAAAAAAATTGAAAAAATTCATAGTATAGTAGGATGTTGAAAAAAAAATATGAAAAGTATAGTAGTCGTGAAAAAAAAGAAAAAGTCATAGTATAGTATGTCGAAAAATATGAAAAAGTATTGTTAGTACGTCAAAAAAAAAGTCATAGTATAGTAGGTACGAAAAAAAAGTCATAGTATAGTATGTTGAAAAAAATATGAAAAAGTCGATAGTATAGTATGTTGAAAAAAATGAAAAAAGTCATAGATAGTATGTCCAAAAAAATTGAAAAAATTCATAGTATAGTATGTGAAAAAATATGAAAAATTCATAGTAAAGTTTGTTGAAAAAAGAAAAAGTCAATGTTAGGTTGAAAGAAATTTGAAAAAGTCCATAGTATGGTATGGTGAAGAACATGAAAAACGTAAGTAGTATGTCAAAAAAAAAATGAAAAAAGTCCTGTATAGTATGTTGAAAAAACATGAAAAAAGTCACTAGTATAGTACGAGAGAAATGAAAAGTCATGTAAGTAGTCGAAAATGAAAAAAGTCATATATAGTATGTCGAAAAAAATGAAAAAAGGATCAGTATAGTACGTCGAGAAATATGAAAAAAGTCAGTAGTATAGTAGCGAAAAAACATGAAAAAGTCATAGTATAGTATGTCAAAAAAGTCTAGATAGTTGTTGAAAAAAAATAGAAAAGTCATAGTATAGGTATGTCGAAAAACAATATGAAAACGTACATAGTTAGTATGTCGAAAAATATGAAAAAGTCATTTAGTATCTCGAAAAAAAATGAAAAAGTCATAGTATAGTAGGTCGAAAAAATATGAAAAAGTCATGTATAGTATGTCAAACAAAGTCATGTATAGTATGTGAAAAAAAAGTCATAGTAGGTATGTAGAGAAAAAATATGAAAAAGTCTCAGTATAGTATGTGAAAAATATGAAAAAGTCTAGTATAGTATGTCGAAAGAATGAAAAAAGTCATAGTATAGTATGTCAAAAAAACATGAAAGTCATAGTATAGTATGTCAAAAAACAGAAAAAGTCATAGTAAAAGTATGGAGAAAAACATGAAAAAGGTCATAGTAAAGTAGTAGAAAAATGAAAAAGTCATATATATATGTGTAGCAAAACATGAAAAGGTCATAGTGAAGTATGTAGAAAACATGAAAAAAGTTCATAGTATAGTATGTCGATAAACAGAAAAAAGCATAGTATAGTATGTTGAAAAACATGAAACAAGTCAAGTATAGTAGCCTATGTTGAAAAAAAATATGAAAAAGTCATAGTATAGTATGTCGAAAAATATGAAAAAGTTGTATAGTATGTCAAAATATTGAAAAAAATCATAGTAAAGGTTATGTCGAAAAAAAGCATAGTATACGTATATAATTGGTTTGAAAAAGTCATAGTAGTAGTATGTCAAAAAAAACATGAAAAAGTTCATAGTATAGTATGTCGAAAAACATGAAGAGCATGTATAGTATGTCGAAAAAATATGAAAGTCACTAGTATAGTATGTCGAACAAAAAAGTCATGTATAGTAGCAAAAAAACATGAAAAAAGTCATAGTATAGTAGCCTATGTTGAAAAAAATATGAAAAAGTCATAGTATAGTATGTCGAAAAATATGAAAAAGTCATAGTATAGTATGTCGAAAAATATGAAAAAGTCATAGTATAGTATGTCGAAAAAAAGTCATAGTATAGTATGTAGAATTTGTTTTGAAAAAGTCATAGTATAGTATGTCAAAAAACATGAAAAAAGTCATAGTATAGTATGTCGAAAAACATGAAAAAAGTCATAGTATAGTATGTCGAAAAATATGAAAAAGTCATAGTATAGTATGTTGAAAAACATGTAAAAGTCATAGTATAGTATGTTGAAAAAAAAAAGAAAAAGTCATAGTATAGTATGCGAAAAATAGAAAAAGTCTAGTATAGTATGTCGAAAAAAGTCACTAGTATTAGTATGTCGCAAAAAAAAGAACAGTCATTAGTATAGTATGTCGAAAAATTGAAAAAGTCATAGTTATAGTATGTCTGAAAAAACAGGAAAAAGTCATAGTATAGTATGTTGAAAAACATGAAAAAGTCATGTATAGTAGTGAAAGAAATTTGAAAAAGTCTAGGTATAGTATGTTGAAAACATGAAAAAAGTCATTAGTATAGTATGTTGAAAAAATTTGAAAAAGTCATAGTATAGTATGTCAAAAAATGAAAAAAAAGTATAGTATAGTATGTCAAAAAAATATGAAAAATTCATAGTATAGTATGTTGAAAAAAAATATGAAAAAGTCATAGTATGTAGTGCAAAAAAAGAAAAAAAAGTCATAGTATAGTATTCGAAAAATATGAAAAAGTCATTGTATAGTACGTCAAAAAAAAAAGTATAGGATAGTATGTCGAAAAAAAAGTATAGTATAGTATGTTGAAAAAAAATAGAAAAAGTCATAGTATAGTATGTTGAAAGAATTTGAAAAGTCTAGTATAGTATCGTCAAAAAACATGAAAAAAGTCATAGTACTAGTATGTAGAAAAAAAAAAAAAAAAAGTAAACATAAAAAAAAAATAAAAAAAAGAAAAAGTCATAGTATAGTAGTTGAAAAAAAATGAAAGTCATAGATTATGTTGAAAGAAATTTGAAAAAGTAATAGTATAGTGTTGGAAAAACATGAAAAAGTCATAGTATAGTATGTTGAAAAGAAATTTGAAAAAAAGTCATAGTATAGTATGTCAAAAAACATGAAAAAAGCATTATATAGTATGTGAAAAAAAAAAGAAAATAGTCTGATGTCAGTATGTGCAAAATATAAAAAGTCATAGTATAGTATGTGAAAAATGAAAATAGTCATGTTAGTATGTTGAAAAACATGAAAAAGTCATAGATAGTATGTTGAAAGAAATTGAAAAAGTCAATAGATAGTATGTAAAAAATATGAAAAAAAGTCATAGTGATAGTATGTCAAAAAAAATATGGAAAAATTATAGTATAGTATGTTGAAAAAAATATGAAAAAGTCATAGTATAGTATGTTGAAAAAAACCAAAAAGAAAAAGTCATAGTATAGTATGTCTGAAAAATATGAAAAAGTCAGTATAGTATGTCAAAAAAGGGTCATAGTATAGTAGTCGCAAAAAAGTCATTGATAGATGGAATAAAAAAGTCATAGTATAGTATGTTGAAAAATTGAAAAAGTCATAGTATAGTATGGGAAAAAATATAAGGAAAGTCATAGTATAGTATGTCCGAAAACAAAAAAGTCATAGTATAGTATGTCAAAAAACTGAAAAAAGTCATAGTATAGGAGGTCGAAAAAATGAAAAAAAGTCATAGTATAGTATGTCGAAAAAACATGAAAAATCATAGTATAGTATGTCGACAAAAAAAGTCATAGTATTAGTAGTAGAAATGTTTTGAAAAATCATAGTATAGTATGTCAAAAAAACATGAAAAAGTATAGTAAGGATGTCGAAAAACATGAAAAAGTCATAGCTATAGTATGTCGAAAAAATATGAAAAAGTCTATTCGTATAGTATGTTGAAACATGAATAAAAGTCATAGTATAGTATTTCAAAAACATGAAAAAAGTCATAGTATGATGTCAGAAAAATCATGAAAAAGTCATCGTATAGTATGTCGAAAATATGAAAAAGTCTAGTATAGTATGTGAAAAACATGTAAAAAGTATAGTATGAGTATGTTGAAAAAAAAAAAGAAAAGTATAGTATAGATGTCAAAAAATATGAAAAAGTCATAGTATAGTATGTCGAAAAAAAAAAGAAAAAGTCATAGTTAGGTATGTCGAAAAATATGAAAAAGTCATAGTATCGTATGTTGAAAACATGAAAAAAGTCATAGTTATAGTATGTTGAAAGAAATTTGAAAAAGAGTAGTATAGTACGCGAAAAAAGTCATAGAATAGTATGTTGAAAAACATGAAAAAACGCATTGTATTAGTAGTAGAAAAATATGAAAAACAGTGCATAGTAGAGTATGTTGAAAAATAAGCAAAAACATAATGGTATAGTATGTATAATAGTAGAGTTTAGAACATTGAAAGTCACAGTATAGTATGTCCAAAAAATATGAAAAAAGTCATAGTATAATGTCAAAAAAAGTCATAGTATAATGTCAAAAAAAATCATAGTATACTGAAAAAAATCATAAAAGGTCATAGTATAGTACTTCAAATAAATTCATAAAAATTCATAGTATAGTATGTCAAAAAAAGAAAGAAAAAATGAAAAAACGCTTAGTATAGTATGTTGAAAAACATGAAAAAAATCATGGTATAGTATACCGGAAATAATTCATAAAAAGGTCATAGAATATCGAAACTCACAGTATAGTTTGTTGAAAAATATGAAAAAATCATATTATAGTTTGTCCAAAAAAAGTCATTGTGTGTGTGTGTGTGTGTGTGTGTGTGTGTGTGTGTG
>NC_045746.1:24574913-24584626 GCF_008692095.1 Etheostoma spectabile | reverse complement strand
TGTGTGTGTGTGCGTGTGTGTGTGTGTGTGTGTGTGTGTGTTACCTGTCTCCACTCTGTGTGATGAGTCTCCTGCAGGTTTCCATCTGGACGTCCAGCCCTCTTTTCATGGAGCACATCTCCATGTACTCGTGCAGGTGACGGTTCATGTCGCTCTTGGCTGTGGCCAGATCCACCTGACAAGGAAACACAAAAACCAAATCCATTAACACGAAATACTCCAATTATTTTCATTGTATTATATACACTATACAGCTGTGAAGTGGGAGGAGCTTCAGAAGCTTTAATTTGTCCCACAGATAACGTCACGTTACTCAAAGTTGAATCTTTTTACGGCGATCAGCATGAAACTCACCCAGTTAAATCATCCGGACAAAGATTAAGTGTAAGATACAAGCCTGTGTATATGTTGGTGTTAACTACGACCCCCAAGCTGCTTTCCAGCAAGAAACATCTAATTACAGAGCTTAAAATTTTTGTATCTATTGTCCCTAGGCAGATACATATAAAGAGAAACATAAAAACAGTAACAAGCATTCAACACTGTCACAGTTTGAGAGGAAAAAAAAACACTAACAGTCAAGACAAAATACCACAGAACAAGTGATTGTCACACAAAGTGAAATGTGAGTTAAAAGTGAGTGCAGCTTTGGTTTCCTAAAAGCCAGAATTTTTAAAATTGATGTATGTGTGACGGTCCGTTATTGGGGTGGGGGGGGCAGGCTATTCCCATATCCCTTAGTTTGTCCAAATGTGGTCCGCCTAAAAGGTATTACACGGTCCCCTTTGGTGGAGGTCCTCTATTCTTTGAAATAAATCATTCAGCGGAGGGACACGATGATGTATACATATACAAAACCGGCATATTTACATTTTTTATAATTCTCAAAACGTACTAGTATGTGTTTATCCAAGATTTTAATGGCTCTCTTGAAGAGTACTTCAATAGACTTAAGTGTTGTCATGTTAGTTAGTAAAAATATTGATTATGACACGACTTTTGATGCTGTTCCTGTTGACTGTGAACACGTTTCGCCGAATAATGTGATAAATACAACGCAGAAACCCAGACTCACCTCTATCTGGTTAATGGTCTCCTGGTATTCCTTCTCTCTGGTTTTGAACAGACACTCTGTGTCTTTAATCACCTCCTCGATGGACTCCTCCTGCTGCTGCAGCTGGACGACAGTGAGACAAACTTAAATAAACACCACATGTGGACTTTTGGACACCACACCACTGCACTCAGCGCAACCTGCACAATTGGATTATTTATATTTATTTACATTTAGCGTATTATTTAAGCAGTTGCACACTTTTGTTTTCCCATCCTGTACATATTCAAATATTTGTTCTTTTATTTTATTCATATTATTATTTGATGTATATTGTATGCATTTATATTTTTCCTAGTATTTCATTTATATTTATTGCTTTGTGACTGTTTTTGCTGCTGTAACACTGGAATTTCCCATTTTTCTTGGGATCAATAAACATCTATCTATCTATCTATCTATCTATCTATCTATCTATCTATCTATCTGTCTATCTATCTATCCATCTATCTATCCATCCATCTATCCATCTATCCATCTATCCATCTATCCATCTATCTATCTATCTAATAGATACTGTAGCGTAGAAAAGTAACGCACAACAAGAGTTGTGAGGTGCTGATCACTGGAGCAGGGTAACTGCACATTTTTAACAGCAAATTTAAAGAACTTTTAAGACCTTTTCTAACGGATGATAGGTCGGACTTGACCTGTCAAAATAAAAGTACTCCAATGTCCAATGTTTCCTCACTGAAGCATCCAAGTAGGTGAACGATCCCGTACACTTCATGAGTTCTATAAAACCCTAAAATTAGAAATATTACATCATGTGAAATTTAAGACCTCTTTAAATCGTAAATTCCAGATTTCAGAACATTTTATTTGAGACGTTTCAAGACGTTTTAAGGACCCGAGATGTAAAGGTGTCTCTATTTATTCTGATAACAGTTACCGCCGTTTATTCAAATCTATCTTTTGTTGAAGAAACGTCGTCAGGATGAATAAAGATATGCATATGGAGCCAGATTGTGCGGCACCTTTTTCTTATAATAGAAACATGAAAAAATAAAAAACCAAAGAATATGTAGGAGTGGACAGAATAATGGAAACACTATACTTTAGGCCAATACAATACAATAAAACACACAGTCCTGAAAGGACGTGTGTTTTATGTGTGTGTGTGTGTGTGTGTGTGTGTGTGTGTGTGTGTGTGTGTGTGTGTGTGTATATGCACCACAGGTGTGTAAAGGTCTTTTAATCTGTTTATGTGTTTTTTTTCAGCTCTTCACTAAGCAGGTCATTGGCCTCTCTGGCTTATTTGGTTTAAAACAGCTTACAGGTCTCCAAGGTAGACTCCCAGCTGGGATAACAGATCTGTACGGAGCTGGATGGGGACACTGGAAGCTAGGACTGCAGTTTTAATTAAACCCAAATTCATAATATAAATGAGCATGTGTAGCAGCTTAATGTAACTTAAAGGTGACTGGTCATTTGTATATAGATATCTCAAGGAAAATCAAAGCAAACTAAGCTTAATTTGTGCCAGTTCCAAAGCAATGTATCAGAAAACTTGTGTTTTCTGAGAGATTTCCTTTTTATTTTGTATTTATAATAAAATCCATTTAAATCTGTTACACAAAAAGTGGAGTGTGTGTATGTATGTGTGTGTGTGTGGGTGGGTGTGTGTGTAGTGTAAAATAGGTGTGTACGCACCTCTCCCTGAGTTTCCACTCCCAGTGGGTATCCAGGAAAATCTTCCCATAGAAGAAGAGTTTCCTCTGTTTCCTCCCAAGCCAGACTGTCACAGTCATCATCAAACTCACACTCCCTTCTAAACACAAAAACAAACACACACAAACAAACACACACAACCACACACACACCACACACACAAACACACACAAACACACAAACACACACACAACACACACACACACTCCAACACACACACACACACACACACACAACCACACAGCCGCGAAGGCATTAGACATGTCCAACTACATAGTTTTGACGTCTAGTTAAACGTTATTGGCCAAAACACCCACAGCTGATTCAGCATCCTCTGCATCTGTTCATTGATCTGATTGGCCGAGGTGCTGCACGATTCCTCGTCTTTAGCCCCGCCTCCCTCGCTCTCGGACATGCTCAGTTCGTCTCCGTCCCCGCCCTTAGCCGACTGGCCGCTCGGTTTTCTGGCCCGGAGAGTGGAGGGGGGCGTGGCCACTGCGGAAGAGGCGGGTTTATTTAAAGTGAAGGCGGTCTCTTTTTTTTTTTTTTTTTTTAAGGACTTTCCATCACCACAAACACACCTGGAACATGTGGATCATGTCCTCGCAGTTCCTCTGCTGAGCCACATCACAGAGGCGGGCGGTGATGTCGATGCGGCGGCAGATATCCATGTCCACCTTCATGGCCTTCTCTTGGATCTTACTGTCCAGATCTGACAGGTTCTGACGGGAATAAAAAGGATTCTTAGTTTCCATTCATCTAAATAAGCTACTGAATTTACTTATATTCACTATCCTGATCCAGCAATTTGTAACCATGGAGAACAGTTGTAAACGTGTGCCGGCAAATCCTTGATCATGTCTATTAAGAGCTTGTGAAATAAGATTTGAAGGGATAAAAAAAAAAAAAAAGTGGATGGATCTTTAAAAAAGCTGAGAGCAGACTCACGTTGCTGACGAGTCCTTTAAAGAGAACGAGTTCGGCCTTCAGCTGCTCCACCCTCAGGGCGAGCTGGACACACCTCGCTCTCCTGCAGGTCCTGCACACACACACACACACACACACACACACACACACACACACACACACACACACACACACACACACACACACACGCACACACACACACGAAGTTCATGTCCTAAATATATATAAATTAGATAATAACTGAGGGTGCATCTGTAGCTCAGACTCCTGATTGCCTTCAATCAAAATTAAAATTAATATTTGGAAGACAGTTTACTGCACATACTGAGAACTTTACGTTGTGCATCTTATGCATATAACCAGCATTTATATTTGATGTATTTCAAAATAAAAGGAGAAAAAGAATGTGGGTTTCGTCCCTTGGATGTGTTTAAAGGTGCCCTGCCACACAAAACCGTTTTTACTTGCCTTTTTTAAATATGTCCGGTCCATATGTGTTGTGTGTGGTGTGTGGGTTGTGGTGTGTGGGGGGTGTGTGTGTGGGGTTGTGGTGTGTGTGTTGTGTGTGTGGTGGTGTGTGTGTGTGGGTGTGGTGTGTGTGGTGTTGTGTGTGGGGTGTGTAGGTGTGAATGTGAAGATGAACTGCTACATCCTCTGTCAGCTCTAGCCACTGGAAGTAAATAGAGGAGAAATCTGACCAATCAAAACAGCTGGACAGTCTGATGTCATGTTGTGAGTCATTAATTTCATGAGCTCGGCCCAGTTGCGATGGGTTAAGCGAAATGGCCCTGGGCCGGTGTGATAGCCAGGTTCTCATTGGCTAGCTGTTAACCAATCGGAGTCAAGCAGCTTAACTAGTCGAATATTAATGAGAACTGGCCCAAATCGAGCTGAGTCTTCTTTCTATGCCACGCTAGAACGGCTTGAAACAAGGTAACCATGGTAACCAAGATAGATAGGTAACCAAGTCCACGGTAGAACTTCAGACATCACCACAAAGTCGTGAACTACGTGTGGCAGGGCACCTTTAAAGGAAGAAGAGCGGAGATGCATTCAGAAGAACTACATTTTTGTACGTGGGAAAGTGTTGGCTGGAGGCAAAGCATCTTACAAAATAAACAATTTCCAAATAAAGAATATTTTAAGTGAGTTTTTGAACGTTACCTCCTCCAGTTCAGCCATCTTGTCCTGCAGGTCCATTCTGGCTGTGTGCTCTTCCTCCCATCTACGAAACACATAGAACTAAGTCATCTGGTTATACTGACAATTACGCAGATAAACACCTAACATTTAGAGACTATTTGTACCTTTTTTTTAATCTTTTTGTCCTGTGTTATCTTTGGTACTTTTATTTGCCAACTAACCTCTAAAAAGAGAGGAGATGCCACAATAATCTGGATTTCATTGACAATAGATAGGGGCGAGAGAAATAATCGATTCTTAGATGCATCGCGATTCTCTCTAGAACGACTCGATGCTCGACTCTGATAAGTTAAGTATCGATTTTAAAACTTTTTTTTTTGTGAATGTGTTGATTTTTATATGTACAAATCAGAAAAATGGACAACTTAGAGTTAAGGCAAGAGTGCAGGAAAAAAACCCACTAAAATGGCCAAAAGGAAAAATAAATTTAAGTTTGTATATGTACGTGATCTAATAAGACATGCATAAAATAATTAGGCAAAACACATCTAGGCTGTTGATCTACTTTATCACGTTACATGTGACCACCTCATGTTTAGTGATCTAAGAAGCCAGTTCTCCACCTTTAAACATGACTCAGCCTCTCACTGGGAGGGAAGGTGACTCAGCGTCTTTTAGGATTAACCGTTCGGAGAGCCACCCAACACATGAACAGTCAAAAACAGTCCACGAAGTCAGCACAAGAGCAAGAATTCAGCACAACAAGAACGAAGAGAACAAACACCAAGAACAACACAGCCACGAAGAGCCCAAATCACACAACTAGCACCAGCATGAAGCAGCACATAGCAGCCACGAATATCACAAACAGGACACTCGAAGATCCACAACACACGAAGAGCCACAAACAGCCACGAACAGCATCGAAGAGCAGCAAGATCCACAACACACGAAGAGCGCACTAAGAGTACCTTTTAGGCATCGCTCCTTGGCCTAACCTAAACAGCCACTCAAGAGCATACGAAGAGCTCAACGAAAACGCACGAATCCAGTCCACTAAGAGCAATAAGATTAACGCAAAGATCACAAAAAAACAAAAAATCCATCCGACATCATGATAGTCACAACCAGCACGAAGACAAAACAGCACGAAGACACGAAGAGCACAAAGAGCACAACAGCACGTAAGAGCACTGCAGAAGCAGCCTAACGCGCAAGACGACTAACGAAGCGAACGACACAGCGAACGAACTACCAGCAGACAAGACCACCACGAGATGAGCACGGGAAGGCAGACGAGCACGAAGAGCACACAACAGCCACGAGAGCACAAACACGCACGAAAGCACAAAGAGCAGCACCGGACGAGACACGGAGAGCACGAAGAGCACGAAGAGCACAAGAGCAGAACACAACAGCACGCAGAGCCAACACACGAGCACGACACAAACACAGAGCACAAACAGCACGAACAGCATAAAGAGCACAAACAGCACGAAGAGCACAAACAGCATGAAAGAGCCGAACAGACACATTGCCACGAAGAGCACGAGGACACGCACACCTAACGACACAATAGCACAGAGCCACTTGCACGAAGAGCACGAGGAGCACACGAACAGCATGAAGAGCACGAAGAGCACATTGCACGAACAGCATGAAGAGCACAAACAGCACGAAGAGCACAAACAGCACGAAGAGCACAAACAGCACGAAGAGCACAAACAGCATGAAGAGCACGAAGAGCACAAACAGCATGAAGAGCACAAAAAGCACAAACAGCATGAAGAGCACAAACAGCACGAAGAGCATGCTGCAACATCAAGAAGAGAAGATAATAAATAGTAAATATAATATGTATATATATATATATATATATAATAAATATTTCCTGAGAATATTTTGCAGAGCCACCGTCGCTGCGTCCGGAGCTCAGCGCCGCCCAAGACGATTGTGATTGGTTTAAAGAAATGCAAAGAACCCAGAGCATTTTTCTCCTCCTATCCCAGAATGCATCTGTGGTGTAGCCAGACTTTACTAGAGAGGCGCAAGACTAGACTTTCTTTTTTTTTAAGGATTATTTTTCAGGCATTTTGTTTTTATAGGACAGCGAGAAGACATGAAAGGGGAGAGAGAAAGGGATTAGACATGCAGCAAAGGGCTGCAGATCGGAGTCGAACCCGCGGCCGCTGCGTCAAGGAGTGAAGGTCTACATATGGGCGCACGCTCCACCACAGACCTGGGCATCTTACGGCCCGCGGGCCACATCCGGCCCTTTGTGCGTCCCAGTACGCCGGCGTGTTGCCAAGGTAATTACAAAATACTTTTAAAAAACATCTATGTCGTGTCGTGCAATACAACTGTGCTGCTGTTTATTTGAAAAGTGTTATTTATGGACGTATGTCCGTGCTAACCTGTGAGTGAAGGTGCACAGCGACGAGTGATGCCCGTTACCCCCCCCCCCCCAATGTCCAGTCACCCCAGAGATTCCTGTTCCCCCCCGAGATGTCCTTACCCCCCAGAGATGCGGTTACCCCGAGATGTTCCGCTCACGCTAAAAAAAAGGAAAGTTGATGACGAACGCCGTGTGTTCAACAAGACTGGACTGCCAGTATTTCTTACAGAATTAAGGTAAAGCCGTGTGCTAATCTGTGGGCACAGGTTGCTGTGTTAAAGATTATAATCTGATCGCCGCTACAACAACGAAGCACAGGATAAATACTCGGAATCTGTCTGATGACCGCTGATGGTTGATGGTAAAACTGCAAACCCAACTGGAACTTTTTTACCTCCCTCACACCACCCCAGAGATGCAGTTTCAATCAGCAATTCATGATTGTTTTTTTTCTTATAATTCACATAGCCTAATAATATTAAGGATTAAGGTTTAAATAAAACCATCAAAAGCAATCTGCTTTTGAAAAAAGTTGAGTGGTTATTAAATGATACCATTTATCTTACGGTATATCCAAAAATAATACTGAGCAAAATTTAATTGAAATATTGTCGATGTGGCCCTCCCGCAGCGCTCGGGTTGCTCATGCGGCCCTCGGTAAAAATTAAATGCCCCCCCCTGCTCTACCAGGTGAGCTTTCCAGAAACGGTGCATTTTCTTAACCCTTGTGTTGTCTTCTTATCAACATGAAAAAAAAACTTTTTGGTCACTTATAATTGTCACTTTTTCAATGTTGTGGGTGTTTTAAAAAAAAAATGTTTTTGGTGTTTTTCCCAAAGTGTTTTGATATTATTAATGTTGACATTTTCAGCGCTTATACCAACGCCCATTTGTTGTGCTAAAATGTTTTTAACCTGAAAACGGGTCAATTTGACCCAAGGACAACATGAGGGTTAAACACCATCAACAAATCATCTCAGCTGTTTGCAGCCTTTTGGTCCTTCACACCAACACTGCTCAGCTGGAGCTGCTATAGCAATGACATTGTGACATCATGCCTCTGGGGGATGACCTCCGATCAGATTGCCTCCATGTCAACAGAGATACTTCGCAATTTCATTGCTCAAGTACACAATGAAGGTTGCAAGCTCAAGTCACACGAAGGTTACACGGAGTATGTGAAACGTGTGTTTGTCACATAACTGTCACGATGACATGAACCTCGGTTTAGTTACAGAGCCAGAGAGAAAGAGTCCCAGACGTGATGGCGTCCAGACAGAGGCAGCAGACAGGAGGGTGTCATGGCGAGAGAGCGGACGTCCTTGTTGATCTCATCTGTTTGCCAGTCTCAACACGTGGCTCTGCAGTGAGGCTGCTGGGAGACATTATGTCTGACTGGGGACACTGAAGCTGCTTTATCTGTGTGACTGATGACGGCAACAACTGCTGGATGAAAGCAGCGCATGCCATAATGCAGCAAAGAGTCCATCTGAATAATAATACAGGCGTTCACGTGTGCCCTGACACACGTATTTCCAGACGGCTGCGCTGCATTCATGAGATGTGACGTCAGCAAACGAGGACGTCACGGAGAGGATGACGTACACTCAGACTATCTGCTGTGACACAACCTCCTAATATAGCAACAGCCGACTGTAAGACTTCCTCTAAAGGAACAGTTCTACGTTACGTTATATACACTTTCTCACGTCAAGATTAAAAACAAAACACACACACACAGTCCAGTGAAAAGTCTATTTCTGCATAAAATCAAAGTATTAGGAGCATTAGACAGCTGCCAACATCACAGGGTTTGGAGTCTCGTAAAGGACATGTTGCTAAGGGCTCCTGGGATTTTGAACCAGCAACCTTACGGTTATGGGGTAACCACTCTACCACCAAGCCACGAGTAATCCACCTTGACGCAAAGATAGCTTCAACTAATGTCTGTGTCGATGTAGTACGATGCTAGAGCCTAGCTTAGCAGGCGGAAAACAGCTAGCCTAAGTTAAAAAATAGACATATACACAAAACACTCCAAAGCTCACTAATTAAAACCTTGTATCTCATTTGCTTTTCTGTGCTTTATTTGAAAAATGGCTGTAGTGGTTGGCAATTTATGACTTAGATTATGGAAATTAAACTCCAGGAACTCCAGGCCTCTAGCTCACCCAGCATATCATAGATCACATTCATATATCGATGTTGATATAATATGAATATTTTGCCCAGCCCTACAACTAACTATTCATTTAAAAATGTTGCAGCCATTTTCAATGAATAATTTCACAGCTGGTACGCTATGGAAAATTATTGTCACTGATGTAAGAAGTGAACACTAGTTAATGTGCTGGAAGCAGCAGCATGTTCCCTTTTAATACTACAGTAAATGTATGGTATGGTGGCACCTCCAACACACACACACACACACACACACACACACACACACACACACACACACAC
>NC_045746.1:24573995-24574902 GCF_008692095.1 Etheostoma spectabile | reverse complement strand
ACACACACACACACACACACACACACACACACACACACACACACACACACAGTATGACTCACTGCAGCCTCACAGTGCATCTATCACAAGGTGATATTGGTATCGGAGAGAGTTGACACTACAGTGTGCATCACATAGGTGCAACGGAGCTACAAGAAAATATATTGAAAGATTTGTAAGGTAATGTGTGATTTTGTAATTTTATGAGAGAGATTTAAGCCTATAAAAAAAATTAAAATGTGTGTATAAAAACTATAGAGCCAAAAGTATGTGGACACACGTTTATTCTGGGGCTGGTTTTCCTGGTTTGGGCTACACTCCTTAATGCTAATGCATGCAATGATCCATCTATCTTCATCAGCTTATCCGGTATAGATGCATGCAATGATATTTTAGACAATAAAATAACTTGACTGAGCCCTGACTTCAACCCCATCCAGCCAACTGGGATCATCAACTGTAAAATATTAATGGACAACGCATCCGGTTTGGTGAAGTGCTGCAAAGGTGGAAGTGCCTTAAAGCTGCTTTCTATCTGAATTCCAGCAGGGGGCGACACATGCGGTTGCTAAAGGAGGTTTCTGTAGAAGTCTGTGAGAAAGAGACACACTTCTCACTTGATTTATTACCTCACCTTACATTTTCACAACAACTTTATGGTATCGTTAGTTTTAAGTCTTCTGCAACACAGAATGAGCTCTGCTGTAGTCCAGACTATAGTTCAGAGATGAACGCACGTCACTTTGTAACACACGTCATAATGCTAGCCTAGCTGTTAGCGTGGCACGCCCTCATACTCTGCTTCTGACTGGCTAGTAGTCTTACAGCACATGTCCGATTCCCAACAAAGATCAGAAGTGAGATGCCTCACTCTGTAGATAAAACAGAGAGCTCAACACACAGGGGG
>NC_045746.1:24566103-24573985 GCF_008692095.1 Etheostoma spectabile | reverse complement strand
CTGCAGCAATGTGCAGTACAACAAAAATAGGGTGTTTTTTCTGAAAATTAAATCATGTAAACCTCTTCTGATATAACCTCTAAATACAGTTATGAACCTGAAAATGAGCAGAATATGAGCACTTTAAGGGAAATCTCACAGTTCAAGGTGTTGATTTGTTTAAACTGTTTTACTGTTTGTTTTTTTAAGTTCAATAAATGCAACATCTTTCCAAAAGTCAATAGATAAATGTGTTAAATAATCGTGATTTCAATATTGTCCAGAGTAATTGTGATTATGTTTCCAAACACCAGCAGCCCTAAACTGAACTGAAAGTGCAAAAGAAAATGAAATCCCAAGAGGGCTGACTGTGTGGTTGCTGCAAAGGCTCACATGGGACAAGGAGGGGGGGTGTGGGGGGGGGGGGGGTCGAGAGTGCGGAAGGATGAGGAGAACCAGGACAAAAAGCAGCACGCATTCCAACAGAAACAAGAACAAGACAGCAGAAGGAAGAGAGAAGAAACAGTGGGAGAGAAATGTGAGGAAGATGAAGATACGCAGAGAGAGAGAGAGCGAGAGAGAGAGAGCGAGAGAGAGCGAGAGAGGGAGAGAGAGAGAGAGAGAGAGAGAGAGGATAAGAGGAGAGAGAGCGAGAGAGGGAGAGGAAGATACGATACGAGAGAGAGAGAGAGAGAGAAGAGAGGGGAGGGAGGAGAGAGAGAGAGAGGAGAGAGAGAGAAAGAGAGAGAGAGAAGAGAAGAGAGAGAGAGAGAGAGAGAGACGAGAGAGAGGAGAGAGAGAGGAAGAGAGAGGAGAGAGAGAAGGGAAGTAGAGAAGAGAGAGACGCTAGATAGAAGAGAGAAGGGAGGGAGAGAGAGAGGAGAGAGGCATAAAGAATGAAGGATATCCGGCAAGCAATAGAGCTGAGAGAGAGATAGAGCGAGAGAAAACGAAAGAGAGCGGGGGGTGGGGGGGGGGGGGGGTGGGGAGGGGGGGGGAGAGAGAGAGAGGAGAGGAGAGAGAGAGATTAAAAGACAGAGACACAACAGAGCGGGAGCAGAGGGTAAAGATGGAGAGGAGACAGAGAGTAGTGGGGTGCGGTCTGGGTGACATCACTGCTGGCGGTCACAGCCAGTCGCATTGCAGGTACCGGACAAAACCCAGCTGGGAGGAGGAGGAGGAGGAGGAGGGAGAAGAGGAGAAAAGACAGAAAGAGACTAAATAAGAGGACCAAGAGAGAAGGGAGGGAACCATGGGAGACGGCAGTGTGAGAGAAAACCAACAGCTCATGTTCAACAACTCCCCCGACAGCGAAATGAAATCACTTCTTAGCAACCTGAGGGGCGTTTACATATTCCAATTAATAAAACAGGAGATTATTTATGAGTCAAAACCAATGTTTTAGGTTCAATTTCATTTTAAATAACTTTAAAATTTACTAAACAAAAAAACCACACCTTTTTGCCCAGCGTAAAAAAAAAAAAAACACACAAAAGAAAACAGAAGGTTTTAGCTAGCCTAGAAATCTAGACGCACCCTAGCTGCAGCAAATGTAACTGGCAGCAAGGGTCGTCTAGCAACTCTCCGTAGGCTTGAGACCTGGAAAACCAAACGGTGGGCGGGGCTTAACATCAGGACGGCAGAGTTGCGACGGTTACGCGTGAATTCCCTGCTACTTGAAAACAAATAAGATGGCCCATGCCTAAAACAAACCCGATCAAAGAGCCTTATCCTGCTGCATGCTCTGCAGGCGATGAGCTAAGAGTAAAGTTTTCATTTTATAGAAACCTGATACTAAAGATTCAGCAGCTTAAAGCGGTTGACATTCTTATCATCTCATCCCCGCTGTGGGATGAATAAAGTATAATCTAATCTAATCTAATCTTATCAAAGAACAAAACACTTTTTTGATGCCACCCAAGGATTTAAGGGCTCTAACATTGTTGTGTGAAGAAAACTTAATAAGACTTGTACTTATGGAAAACTAGACGTCCCGAGTCAACCTCACACGTTGCAATCTATGTCGACTTCACCTGAAAACGTTCTTTAAGTCCATAAAGTGCAATGATTTCTACTTCCCAAAAATCACACAATGCTACTTTGCTACATTTAGAAAAGGAAAAACGGAAAGGAAACGTTTTCAATATTGTTGCGAGTCTTTGTGAAACGAGATAAAAACCAATAAGACGGGCGCCCGGGTAGCTCACCTGGTAGAACGCGCGCCCATATACAGAGGTTCACTCGTCGACCCGGCGGCCGCGGGTTCGACTCCGACCTGCAGCCTTTTGCCACGTGTCATTCCCCCTCTCTCCCCCCCCTTTCACGTCTTCAACCGTCCTCTACAAATAAAGGCCTGTGACCCGTTAGCTCGGTCGGTAGAGCAGGGAACATACTGCTCACACTGAACACACTGAACCCTCGTTTTTCACGGGGGTCACGTCCCAAAAAGAACCCGTGATAGGCGAAATCCGTGAAGTAGTAACCTTTATTTATTTACAATTATGATACGATGAAATACTCCGTAATACATTGAAACCAAAGAACAAAACCTTCTTACAGGCCCGAGCGTTTGTTTAACAAATAAAAGTACTGTATAAACAATGTTTTACAAGTAACTACTGTACCGTAAAATAATAGTTTTAATCATCAAGACGAACTGAAGGCTTCAAATTGCGGAGATCAGCACCCCCCCCGCGACCAGAGTCATTGGATTACAACGGGAGAAAATGAAAAATGATTATTAAAAAAATACAAAGTACAGTAGGAAAACTAGTGACTCCCGTGTATTTCACTGCTCTTCCGACTGAGCCGCTGCATCCTGACCATAGACTGTATTAATATTAACGCTCTATGATCCTGACTCTGCTCTGTAGCGGGTTTTTCTTTTAAAGGTGTGTTTTTACGAGAGAAGAACATAGTTATCGGTAGTTGTTGTCGCTCTTTTTTTCTTCTGGGCAGAAATCCGTGAAGCAGCGAGACCGTGAAAGGTGAACCGCGATATAGCGAGGGTTCACCGTGTAGAGATTTAGTCCTCAACACAGAGGGCCCAGGGTTCGAGTCTGACCTGTGATGGTTTCTCGCATGTTTTCCCCATGTCATATTTGAGCTGTGCTGTCTTTTGAAGGTGGAAATGCCCCAGAATAATAAAAAATAAAAAGTTGAAAAGAAAGGTTGTGTTGCTTTAAGGAAGCAGGATGTTGAAAAAACAAAAGAGGAACTATCTGAACCATGTTTATCTCAAGATCCCTTTGAAAGCTTTCAATCCATGACAACTTATGTGCTTTAGTGCATCAGTTTAAACGATGAGCACATCAGCAGGTCAGAGAGAGCTGCTCAGTAAAACATCCGTTTGGTTCTCTAATCGATGTGACTGAAGGTTCGTCTCGCAGTGGCATCCCGTCTCAGCAGCCTGAAGCACAACGCGGGGAGGTCAGGGCTTTTCAGCATAAAGCGGCAATGTACGAGTGTGTGTTGATGTGTGTGTCAGTGAACGAGTGTGTGTTGACGTGTGTCAGTGAACGAGTGTGTGTTGATGTGTGTGTCAGTGCACGAGTGTGTGTTGATGTGTGTGTCAGTGTACGAGTGTGTGTTGATGTGTGTCAGTGAACGAGTGTGTGTTGATGTGTGTGTCAGTGAACGAGTGTGTGTTGATGTGTGTGTCAGTGCACGAGTGTGTGTTAATGTGTGTGTGTCAGTGCATGAGTGTGTGTTAATGTGTGTGTCAGTGCACGAGTGTGTGTTGATGTGTGTCAGTGCACGTGTGCGTGTTAATGTGTGTGTCAGTGCATGAGTGTGAAACACGTCAGTGCTGGAAAAAAACAAACAAACAACAGAAGCCGAATGCTGAGCAAGACCCTTAACAGACAAAATGGAGGTTAACATGTGACATGCTAGACATCGGGGCGGCTCAGTGTCGCCTGCCGGTCGGGGGGGTTGGCAGTTTGATCCCCGGTCCTGCTGTCCCATGTCGAAGCGTCCTTGGGGTTCAGGTTACATTCCCAGAATCGTCTTAATAGCATTACGGTTGGTCTGTGACCCCATAATGATTATAGAAGTGCAGGTTTAAAGGGGGGGGGGGGGGGGGGGGGGGTAAGATGATTTAACCCTCCCAGCCCGTCCCCTTTGACTGGGAATGCCTAAAATAAGAAGTATTGACTTCTGTTGGAGGGCGGCATCGAGCAGGGACTCACTGTCAGGATACATATTGATCTTTAAAGTGCCACGGCAGCGAAAGGACGCACAAAAACATATGCATGGTAGAAATAAGTGGCCTATAACAAAATAAACTACGTTGCCACTGGCACTGACATCACATCTCAACAACACACTCTGGTTGTCATGTTCCTACAGTAAGGTGTGTGTGTAGTGTCTTACTTACAGGAAGTGCTGGGTATCAACACTGATTTCCTGAATCGATTCCAATTCAGTTTACATTCGATTGGATTTCCGATTTGATTCGATTCAATATCAGTTAGATACGTGATATTTCTGTCTCATACCAGTTTTGTTCTCATACGAAAGAGATTCTGAGAGAACTAATGCTGTAAATTGTACAAGGAACCCTCTAACCTGGTGCACCATTAAAAATATGAATGTTTACCCCAAAGCGGTTACATAGAGACATAAAAAATGCTTTCTGCAGTGCAGAGGGTGTGAGATGCAGACACGGTTTACCTAAAGCCAGATAGTGCTCCATTTACCTCGAAACTCGGAATGACGTCACACCCGAGGAATGCGTTATGTGTAACGTGCGGGGTATGGGGGGGGCGGGGTTAGGATTTACAAGTTAGCTTTGTACGCATACCTAGTTGTTACACGCATTACGCTGTTTTGTGCACACACAGCGTAACTACATGTGCCACCAGGGGTGGGGGGGAAAAATCAATACAGCATAGTATTGTGATATTTTCAGTGGCAGGACATCACATCTCAACAACACACTTTGGTTGTCATTATGTTCCTACAGTAAGGTGTGTGTGTAGTGTCTTACTTATAGGAAGTGCTGGGTATCGCCACGGATTTCCTGAATCGATTCCAATTCACAGTTTATTTCCGATTTGTGTCTGGGGTCAACTTGCTGAACCCTGAGTTGCCCCCCCGATGCTGCGCCATCGGAGTGTGAATGTGTGTGAGTGTGTATCTGATGAGTCTTGTACGGCAGCCTCGGCCACAGTGTGTGAATGGTGAATGACTGCTATGTAAAAGCGCTTTGAGTATATATATATATATATATAAAAATATAAAAACAGTCCATTTAAATTTCGATGGATTTCAATAGATTCCAATGTGAGTTTATGTATTAAAGCGGTGGCATGCAATGCTTAAAAATCCCAATTGTCATAAATGTATATAACCATCTATTTTAGCTGCTGAACAGAAACTGTTTACACTGTGAAATATGTCTGTTTTCAGGTTAATCTAGTAAATGAAATACCAGAAAAAACAAGGTACATCTCACATTGATGCAAAAATAAATGCATTTCAATTTTCTTTATTACATTGGGTTCTTGTGTGTAGAGTTGGAGTGCACGTAAGTGGCTTTGGACAAAATCATCTGCCAAATGAACGACTCGTAATGTAAAAAAAGAAAAGAAACCAGATGCCGTGAAGCAGTCCTGCTCAGAGATTTGCAGCACTGCACTCAATGACCAGATGCAAGCAGAGACATTAAAACGAGGCCGATACCTCAGCACAAACTGTGAACTGGCAAAAATCCTCGTTAGGCGGCGAATCCAAAGCCCTCAACGCTACTCAATCATCACGCTTCGGCTTTTCAGAGAGATCGATGAATTAAAGCTTTGGTGCCAAAATACAACATGGAGCGAAAGCTTGGTGGTGAGGTGGCAAAATGAGACATCTGCTCTCAACAATTTACACTGGAAACTGATTAGTGAGTGTGTATTTTGAGCATCTACTATTTACAATGTAGAATAAAAAGCCTTTATTCATTGGCATAGTACAGAATACTACTAAGGAGCGTCACTTGTGATCAGTTGGGAAAAAAAAAGGCACAAAAAAAATACCACAAAATCTAAAACTACTTAAGCGAGCAAACACTCTACAGCTTTAAAAGGAATAACTACAATTTTATACTAGAGTAAGAGTATTTATTACACAAGATTTTGTAGGTTTGAAGCATGACAAATGAGGACTCTAAGCAAGGCTGGGTTAAAAAAAATCCAATGGATCTTTATTAATATAATCCTGAGATTGATCTTTTAAGACGCTCCGTTTTAAAGCTGGGGTGAAACTAGACAATCTTAGTAATCCACGTCATGATGAATAACGCTCTAAAGTTAGGCTAACTTTTGGGCGAGGGCCATGCCCATTTTCATTAGTGCGTTCCATTTGTTCTCTGAAGTCGAATTTTCGGAGTTCAAAGTCGGAAACACGCCCCTTGACCTCGGATTTCCGAGCTCTGGACTCAGATAACCTCCTAGTACCCAGTGATCAAACATGGCTGCTCCGTGCACAAACAGTCGTAGAAACATCCAGTTATTATAGCACTTCTGTCTTATTTGTGTCTCACTAAATCGGTCGTACACACAGTCCTGTTCAACTTCTATGTGGACATTAGGGGGGGGGAATCACCAGACGCCTCCTGATACGATATCATCACAATACTTATGCCACAATACGATATTATTGCGATTTTAAACATATTGCAATATCCTGCAATAAATAATAAATATAACTTACATGACGTCCACAAAAGGAAACTTTGTCAACATCTGTTTCATCTAAAAAAAAGATTAATTTCTCTGTTTGTTCATATCACTTCAAAGTTATTTATTTTTATTTATTTTGATTATTTTTGGGGCATTTTAGGCCTTTAATGGACAGGTCAGCTGAAGAAATTAAAGGGGAGAGAGAGGGGGAGTGACACGCAGCAAAGGGCCGCAGGTCGGAGTCGAACCCTGGCCTGCCGCGTCAAGGAGCAGACCTCTACATACGGCACCTGCTCTACCAACTGAGCTATCTGGGTGCCCCACTTCAACGTTATTGCTGCAAAATGGGCCAAACTGACCAACATATCTATAATAAAAGATCAATACATGGCGCCTGTGTATCAATACAGTATTGCCATTGAAAATATCACAATACTATGCTGTATTGATTTTTCCCCCCCACCCCTGGTGGACATGTAGTTACGCTGTTTGTGCACAAAAACAGCGTAATGCATTGTTAACAACTGGTAATGCTAACAATGGCTAACTTGGCTAACGCTAACCCCCCCAATGACCAACCCTCTGCACTACAGAAAGCATTTTTTATGTCTCTATGTAACCGCTTTGGGGTAAACATTCATATTTTTAATGGTGCACCAGGTTAGAGGGTTCCTTGTACAATTTACAGCATTAGTTCTCTCAGAATCTCTTTCGTATGAGAACAAAACTGGTATGAGACCGAAATATCACGTATCTAACTGATATTGAATCGAATCAAATCGGAAATCCAATCGAATGTAAACTGTGAATTGGAATCGATTCAGGAAATCCGTGGCGATACCCAGCACTTCCTGTAAGTAAGACACTACACACACACTTTACTGTAGGAACATGACAACCAGAGTGTGTTGTTGAGATGTGATGTCAGTGCCAGTGGCAACGTAGTTTATTTTGTTATAGGCCACTTATTTCTACCATGCATATGTTTTTGTGCGTCCTTTCGCTGCCGTGGCACTTTAAAGATCAATATGTATCCTGACAGTGAGTCCCTGCTCGATGCCGCCCTCCAACAGAAGTCAATACTTCTTAGTTTAGGCATTCCCAGTAGAGGGGATGGGCTGGGAGGGTTAAATCATTGACAACCCCCTTACAGACCAACCGTAATCCTGTTAAGACGATGATTCTCATAATGTAATCTTGGGTCCTTGTAAATTCTGGAGTGTGGTCTAGACCTG
>NC_045746.1:24563156-24566093 GCF_008692095.1 Etheostoma spectabile | reverse complement strand
AAAGTGTCTCGAGATAACTCTTGTCATGAATTGATACTGTAAATAAAAATGTAATTGAATTGATCTGACACTTTGGTTTGTAGCCTTTTCATCTGGAAACCCTCACCCCCCCGTTTGACAGAGACATGGTCCATCTACCGTAGGGCTCGACCCACGTATCGGTTTCCTGTTACACGTTACACTGATTAAATATTAGTATAACATGTATTAGGATTAAAGATACTGTGTAAACCTGACGTCAGATAATTCAATTCAATTTCCACTCAATTTTATTTATAGTATCAAATCACAAACGTTATCTCGAGACATTTTACAGATAGAGTAGGTCTTGACCACACTCTTTAATTTACAAAGCCCCAACAATTCTCGTAATTCCCAGGTAACATTTGATTTTCCTTGTGTTCATTTTCGGGATATTCTTGTGAATTCTTGATTTCTTCTTTTTTTTCTGAATGTGTGGTGGGTCTTCCTTGAGCTCAGCTGGTCAATATTTCAGTATCACCATCTTATGACAACGTTATCATGCTCTGATTTTTAAAATGCTGTTATTTAAATCAACGATATGTTAAGCGAACTGATTGTTTCCCTTTATATCAAAGGCAAACTGATAGAAAAACTATCATTTGATTGTTTTCTATGTGATTTTGCCCAATTGTGATGTACATGAAAATTGGTCAACTATTCTTAGCATTTAATCTACCATTTAAGGGACATTACTGCCTAAAAAAAACTCTGCAGGAAACAGTGAATCAGTTCACACTATGCATCAGAAATCATTCACGTAAATGCCAAAATGTCTGAATTAGAAAATGACGATCCAAACTATTCAGCCATGTTAAAAGTTTAAAGAAACCACGGTGGAGATATGAAGGTAAACAACCCTTACCTTCTCTTGTACTCGTCTCTTTCTCTCTTCACCTTGGCCAGCACGTTGTACAGGGCCCTGATCTCCGGGGTGATGGTGTCGATCTGGACCCCGACACCGTCCGGCTGCGTCCAGGAGACCCCGGCGCATGACTCCCTCGCGGTGCCAAACCGGCGGGGGTGGTTGAAGGACCACATCGCCCCGGGCAGGAAGCGCGGGGGTGGAGGGGGGGTGTTGTTGGTGTTCGTCCCGGTGTGAGAGGCGTTTTTCTCGTTGATGTTGGTGATGGTTCTGTACGGGTCGGTGGGACTCAGGGCCGGGCTGATGGAGAAACGGGACGAGTTGAGGTTGGAGTTTGAATCCGTAGAGACCGCGCTCGGGGTGAGCTTGTTCCCCAGCAGGTATTTATTGTCAAAAGGAGGGGGGTTCAGGGTGGGAGAGAGGAGGCCCCCGGGCAGGTAGGCCGAGTTGTTGGCGTTGTGCAGCGGGATGAGGCCCGGTCTGGATGGAATAGGCCCGATGAATCCAGTCTGGACCCCCATCTCTTTTGTCAGCGGCTTCTGGTGTCCGTCCCCTACGCAGTTCTCCTCAAGAGCCTGCTGCAGCTGCTTCTCCAGCACCTTGTTCCTGCGCTCCAGCTCGTGCACTTTGGCCAAAAAGCAGCGGAACCGCAGGTTCAGGGTCTTCAGGACGCTGATGTTGGATCCCAGGTCGTTGCGCAGCGCCGTGGCCGCGGGGGGCACGCGGTGCAGGGGGGAGCTCAGGTGCAGGTAGGCGAGGCCAGACGGCGGAAGTGCGCCCAGGTCCAGCCCGGACAGCCCATCAGGTCCGAACCCGCCGTGCTCCCCCAGGAAGTAGCCAGGCTCCGGGATCGCAAAGTCGTTCAGGCCCGTCATCTGGTGGTGGGGCTGCTGCGGGGCCAGGAAGCCGCTCTCCCCCAGGACCGGATTCATACTCGAGTAGGAAAATCTGAAGTGCTCGAAATCCGGCATGAACCCTTCTAGCCTTTGTTCAACTCAGCAAGTATTCCGTCTATAATCTGATTATAAATCCCGAACCTGAACCAGGTCCAGATGCCAAGTTTTTTGGTTTCACCCGATGGTCACCTTTAAAATAACAAACTCCAAATATAATATTACAGTAAATCTATGGTGGTACGCGATGGGGATGAATAATAATATACGAAGATGATATAAAGTACAACGAGGTGCCACTAAACTCACAGAAACACTGCAGGTCGCTGCAGCAAATTTGGATTTCCGAGTTTACTTTTACGCAGGACTAAATTCTAGTCGACAGATTACAGGGCCGACGCGCACTATCATACCACGTTTATTATAAGCCTTAGAATAAAGAACAAAAAAATATTCTGCAGCTGTAATGAAAATGTAAGCACCGTACCTGGCAGCCAGAGGAGGAAACACTAAGTTTGGCACTAGATAATGAGCTGTGATGAGTCCGGGCAGAGAGTCTAGCAGCGGTGCAGCACAGCTCAGGGATAAACAAAAGTGACTGACTGCGGCGTTCAGATACCGTACTGACTGTAACAAAGGAGCACCGGGCAGTGTGTCTGAGCTACCGTAGTAACCCGAGTAGAGGTGCACATGTGATAAAGCCGCCACCTTGGATCAATATTATGGAGGCAAACGGTAACGTTACGTAATAAAACGTATTTTAAAATGCTTTATTAAACTTTCAAGGCGATCAAATGTCCACTTTTTCCCTCAAACGGTTTCATACTCACAGAGGTCGTCGATTACATCTTAATTAGCGTTAGCTAGCTAACAGTTAACCAACTGCCCCTCCTCAATTTAACGTTAGCTAGCTAGTGTTAACGTTAACTACGTTTACCAGGCTTCTGTAGCTAGTAACCTACAGCTTTATTACTACATAATAAACCTTATTTTAACACATACAATTCAGTTGCTGTAGCTACTACAAGTGTTGTTTGCTTAGCTAGTTTTACACAGTTCATCACGGTTAGCCTGACATTCAAAACAAGCTAACTAAGCTAACTAGCTATCAACTGACGACTGTAATTAGATTAGATTCAACTTTATTGTCATTGCACA
>NC_045746.1:24562267-24563146 GCF_008692095.1 Etheostoma spectabile | reverse complement strand
GCAACGAAATGCAGTTTGGGTCTAACCACAAGTGCATTAGCAGCAGGTGCAGGATATACACTGGTTTCATAAGTGCAGGACATGGATATGTACTGGATAAACATAGAAATGAATACTATAATAAACAGAATTTTACAGATAGCTTCACTCATGAACTTGCTGGACTGTGTCAAAAATTGCAAATGATAGCTAGTTACAAGTAAACACTTAGTTATTTCAGGGGCCAGACTGCTTTTATTATACATATATTGATATATCCATGGGTCAGACTCTTTTGGGGTGTGTATCATCTCCCTGTCCCTGTGTACCATGAGCTCTCACCTCGCCCTCTTCTCTAGGTAGCACCTGATTTTATTTTTGTTTTTTTCTCCCAGAAACTAATTTCACATGCTGCACCAAACTCAAAGTCACTTGTCTGTGCAGGTCTAACAAAGCAGCTGTAAGATCCCTGGCTGAAAAATATGACTTAACAGCCCACTGTGTAAATTAAGTAACTTGTCCGTGTAACTTAATTAAGTTGGCATTAGAGTTTTAGCCTGCACTATTTAATTGCCCCCCCCCCTACTTTGCACTACCCTCTGTATAGCTTACTGGTAAATATTTAATTTCCTTTAGTGCTACTTTTATAGTAGTTGTACTTTATTCCCTATATTATTCTATTCTAATTTAAACATTTCAATAGGTTTATACATTTTTTGTGTAGCATTGTAGGTGCTAAAACTGCATTTTTGTGCAATCCTCCTGTATTGTATAATGACAAGTTGAACTTTTCTGTATGACAGACCGATTAAGAAAGACTGACAATCTATGATGGATGATGCAAATAGAAAATGTCAACTGTGATGTTTCAGCGTGTCAGATGACTGATGTTTGGGGGAC
>NC_045746.1:24560882-24562257 GCF_008692095.1 Etheostoma spectabile | reverse complement strand
TCCTTGGGTCTTATTCATGATTTGTGTTATTCATGATTTGAGGAGGGGTGAGACTGTCACAATCAATCGTTAGACATAAGAGATTAATTTTCATATAAAATTATCAGGAATGCCATGTCTCCCCAGAGAACGTATACATACTAAACGCCATCCTCTGAACTCTCATCCTGCCTTCTTCTCTGGGTTTTATGTTCGACTTAAACCACCTAATTAAAATTTTGAATGAAATTAATTTTGTATTCTGCACCAAACCTCAATGTCCCTCGTCTGGACACGTCCAATAGAACAGCTTTAGGAGTCTAAAAATACACCAAAAACACAGACAGGTGATTAAGTAGATTTCAGAGTGACAAGTTAAGACTCTCCACCTTTATTTCGAGGCTTAAAGTCGCAGCGTAGGCGCTGAAGGAATGAGCCATAAGGACAGTTTCATCGCAACACGTTCAAAATAATAAAAAATAGACACCAATCACAGCAAGTACAAGTTACATCATGAAAACAGCAAGTCTTTCCACAAACAGAGGACTTTATTGTCACGTTAATGATGTGCAAAAGGAGCCGGTTTGCATGTTTAGTGCAACCAGACCATTCAGAACAATACAGCTCAGTGATGGAAAATATCTCTATAAACACGGCTATGTTCAGTTCTTACTACTGGACACAGCTGAGGTGACTGTCATACAAACTTGGTATCATCAAGGAAGAGGGAATGATGATTATCACTGAGTGGCGACAGGACTTTACTCCTTGGAGAACATGTGCTGGACCAGGTCGCACACGCGGTTACTGTAGCCAAACTCGTTGTCGTACCTGCATGCACAGTTAGTGGTAGAATTTAAGTACATTTACTCAAGTACTGTACATTAAATTTGAGGTACTTTACTTCAGTCTATTCATGCCACTTTCTACTTCACTACATCTCGGATAAAAATTACATTAATCACAGCTTTAGTTACGAGTTACTTTACAAATTAAGATTTTTTTTGCACATAAATCACATGTAGTTCATAAAATGCAACGTTTTATTATAAATTTAACTACCCAACAATATGACACCTGCAAGTCCAGCTGACATGATTAGACAAATAATTACGCTGTTTTGATTCTTTCCAGTTTCTAAAATGTGAGGATTTTTCTGCATAGTACTTTTAATACTTTACGTACAATCATGATATTAAATACAAATATATAAATAACATTTCAACACAGGACTTTAACTTTTAACAGTATTCTTACAGTGCAGTATTAGTACTTTTACTTACTTTAAGTAATACTTTTTCCAATGCTGCACACAATGAACAGAGATGGGATATTAATGAATGGAAAAAACATCCCATCAGAGGGATACATGGTTTTTATGTAAAAATATTGGGGG
>NC_045746.1:24548966-24560872 GCF_008692095.1 Etheostoma spectabile | reverse complement strand
GATTTTAATGTGCTGGTTTTCAGAAATTGTGGTCTAATGAAAAAAATGCTGTCTTAGTTGTACAGGGAAAAAAATGGACACACTCAGCACCGAATTTAATAAAGAAGCGTGTGTGACATTTTGGTTATAGATCATTATCAGGCAGTGTGAGCAAAATACAGCTGCTTCTTTGATAAAAAATGTTCAGTTTAACACTGTAGATTCACTCCCTAAAAACACCAGGTTTACAGGTGTGTCATGGCTGGGCGATATGAAAAAATATATAAATCAAATATCAGATATTTTTGACGAAGAAACAAAAATGACTCATTCTCTCACAGCAGAAAACCAGTGCAGTTTTATGGAAAAAAAGACAGTCTCATTTCACCAGCTTAACAAAGCTGGAAACATCTCCCTAAACTTTGACCCATATTTTGCATCTTTATCTGATTAGTGATTACTCTGAAGTTACACTGGTCCCATGTCGAGACGAGACTGATCCCGCTACGCTGCACGCCGTTAACTCACCATGACACCAGCTTGACAAAGTGCTCGTTCAGCGCGATGCCGGCGCCGGCGTCAAAGATGGAGGAGCGAGGGTCGCTGTTGAAGTCCGTGGACACAACCTGAGCAGAAAGAGGCGGACACAACCGTTTATACACACACACAGAGCGCAGTGTAGCAGTGTGCCGTAAACGGACCATGCAGCAACACAAGGTCCAAAGTAGAAATAATCTGCAGATTTTACATAATGGATAATTAAATTAAACTTTATCAGGTCTAATTTAGGAAGGAGATCTTGAGTGGTCATGTTAATAATGTGCTGCCATCTAGTGGCTCATGTATGGCTCGACACACCCATAAAAATTACATCAGATTCTGTTATGTTTAAAATATATACAATTATACGTGATATGTGGACATGTTTTCTGTACCTGGTCCTCTGTGTATCCCAGAATTCCCTTCATCGGTCCCTCAGCAGCGGCCTGCATCACTTTCTTGATGTCGTCGTACTTGGCCTGAAGGGCGAGACATTCACACAGTGAGGATTGACATCATGACAATAAACACAGGGTTAGGTTTCCAAATGGCAGCTTTATTTTAAATGTCTATTATAAAGTGTGAGCCGGGCAGCATCCAAAGTCTAAATTTTAGCTATGAATACCAAATCTATTGAAATTTAGCAGAAGGTAAAGCTCAAGATTTTCTTTCCCTTTGACCCCAAAAATTAAAGTCGATTATAAACACTGCACATTAGTTCCGAAGTTACGCAGCCACTTGGTTAAACCTTTTTATTTAAAGATTTAAAGATACTTACAGGCTTCTCTAGACGGACAGTCAGATCAACGACAGAGACGTTGGGGGTGGGGACACGGAAAGCCATGCCGGTCAGTTTGCTGTAAGAACAAGACCCCAAAGAGTCAGGACCCCAAAGAGTCAGGACCCCAAAGAGTCAGGACGTAAAGAGTCCCGACCCCAAAGAGTCAGGACGTAAAGAGTCCCGACCCCAAAGAGTCAGGACCCCAAAGAGTCAGGACGTAAAGAGTCCCGACCCCAAAGAGTCCGGACCCCAAAGAGTCCGGACCCCAAAGAGTCCGGACCCCAAAGAGTCCCAACCCCAAAATTTATTTACCAAAGTAAAAGCACCAAAACACATTTGATACACAGGATTTTAATTGTGTTTTATTCCCCTCTTCTTGATGATCTCCTCCACTGGAAGGTCAGAGGTCAAGCTCAGATAGAAGTGACACCACTAAACCTTTAAATACAGTATGTCCCACATGTGAGGTCTATAGTCCGTCCTACTGCGCGTCATATGTACAAGTAGTCAACTGCCTACTTGTACAGGTATGGAGTATTTCTAGGGTGTGGAGAAAACACTTGGCCACATTTAATTAAGAATGACGTCATCGTGTAGCTCAAATACAGAAATACATGATTCCCATCTTCAGAGTTAAATGTTTCACCTAAATGTTCTGTAGGATAAATGCATTTGTCAGAGGGATGGGATATTAGGACAGACCATTGGTTGGTTGGTAGGGGCCGAGGGTCTTTGATCAACATGGTGGACTATGAGACAGCGGGCCCCTGGGCACAGACCAAAGACCCCACCACTTCTACATAGGAGCTCCTTTTGATGTTGTCATCTGTCTCTTTGTAGACGTTACTAGGGCTGAGTTGAAATAATTGATTCTCCAATTAAAACCAATATGCGTGTGTTTTGGGTATTGATTTTAAGTTGGATCCAACACTATACATATTGGGTATAGTCCCAGATATTATAGATGGGAACTTGACTTCTTTCCTTAGAACTCTGCTTTTAATAGCAAAGAAAACAATCACGACCTCTTGGCTGAAGCCACAATGTCCCAGCATAACAGAATGGAGAGAAAGGGTAAAAAATGTGTTAATCACGGAGAAAATCACAGCGAGGTTACAGCTCCAGTCAGACAGGTTTGATCAGAAATGGTTACCAATAATACAGACAATGTCAGAACTCTAGTTACCTCTTTTATTTGTTTATTTATTTAATTTTTCTCTTAATTTATTTGTATTTTACAATTGTATTTACACTTACTGTAGTACACTCGACCATCTCCTAATGTGTGTTTCTAAAAAAATATATTGTTATATGTATACTTATCATTTTATGTGACGTAAATAAAAAGTTTAAAAAAAATAAAAATATGAGTGATCTGACAAGAAAAAAATTCCCCAAATTAATCTTTTAATGTATGCCTTTTTCAACATGGATGTACGAGGGCATCACATGACTGGCCAGGAATGCTAACAAGGGTGGCTAGGGCTCAGTGGTAGAGCGATTGCCTGCCAATTGGAAGGTTGTTGGTTCAATTCCTGCCCCTGCAGTCCCACGTCAAAGTGTCCTTGGGCAAGACACTGAACCCCGAGTTTCCCCCGATGCTGCGTCACCGGAGTGTGAATGCGTGCGAGTGTTTATCTGGCACCTTGTACGGCAGCCAGTGTGTGAATGGTTCCTGTACTACGTAAAAAGCGATTTGAGTAGTTAAGACTAGAAAATACAGCACATTTACATTTATAAAGTCACAACCCTAATTAAATAAAGGCCGTACCCGTTGAGTTCAGGGATGACCTTGCCCACGGCCTTGGCCGCCCCGGTGGAGGCGGGGATGATGTTCTGGGCGGCGCCGCGTCCGTCCCGCCACAGCTTCCCAGAGGGACCGTCTACGGTCTTCTGTGTGGCGGTGATGGCGTGGACGGTGCTCTGGCAAAGAGGGAGCAAGACAGATCCACGATTAACGTGTTGAATAAGATCGTTAAGATTACATCCTGTGAAGTAGGCAATGGCACGGATTATACGCAGGTGTTCCAGCAAAAAAGAAACTACTGTAAAAGATCAGAATCATCCATTAAAAGCTCTTTAGTAACAGTGTGCAATTTCAAAATCTATGAAATGATTGAGATTCTTTACCATGAGACCCTCAACGATGCCAAAGTTATCGTTGATGACCTTGGCGATCGGAGCCAGGCAGTTGGTCGTGCAGGAAGCGTTGCTATGGAGACAAGGCAGGGGACTCCAAGTTACAAACGATACTACTGACATCAGAAGTGCACAGGACACTCACAAGTATATTTTTTCGGCACAGCATGTTTTTAAACCATCCAGATGTTCACACGTTTGGTTTGATAGGACTTGACACGCTGCGTCACACTAACAGGACGTCACATGTCTGATTACGAACCCGTCCAAAACTCAAGGTCCTTTACGTTAAAACTACAAGAGCGCTAAAACAAAGTAAACGACAGTAACACAGTTTTAGTAAACCACATAAACTGCAGATGAAACATCCAAACGTGACTCCCTTCAGATCCAGAATCAGCAGCGACTCACCTGACAACCGTTAAGGAGTTGTCGTAATTCTCGTGGTTGACGCCCATGACGAACATGGGAGCGTCGGCGCTGGGAGCGGAGATCACCACCCTCTTAGCTCCGCCCTTCAGGTGAGCCTAGAGGGACCCGCGAGAGGTCAAAGGTCATGAAGCAAATGACATGCAGCATTTTAAATGAAGACAGAAATTATGAAATGAACCATCTTTTCTATGCAATAGGCATTTGTAGCTCCTTTCGCGATCTAGATCAGTGATTACCAACCAGGGATACTTGTACCCCCAGTGGGTACTTCTGCAGTTGCCAGGGCGTTGCATGGAAAGATTGAACAACAACAACAACCACCGTATACTCACCTTACATGAACTAATAGTAACATTTAACTCAACTACTTTGAAAACATTGAAAGTATGATTTGAGTAATAATCTCCACAAGTTAACATTACGTCAACTGTAACACCTGAACACTACATATTGCAGGTGTGTGTGTGTGTGTGTGTGTGTGTGTGTGTGTGTGTGTGTGTGTGTAAGCTAGTTAGCAGCAAAAGTTTAGCTAAAAGTAATACTAAAATGGTAGAAGTAACTAGCCAACAGTAATTCCTAAACAGAGCAGCTACAGGAATGTAACGATTAATTCCCAACGTATAACTTCATGAAGGGTTACATGAGTTCATCCGACAGGGTTGTGGGGGTACCTCAGACCCCCAAAAAAGGTTGGGAACCACTAATCTACGATTTTAAAACCATTTCCTGCATGTTTTTTTTTTTTTTGGGAGACAATTTTAAGATCAGTCCAGGGACAATGGATGAAAAAAAGCCTTTTGGCCAATTCTGGTGCATTTACAGCAATGTTAATGTACACTGTCCCTGTCAAATAAATTAAAATGTAGTAAATGCTACTTTTTCTTGGTCAAATGTCACCTAATCGCCTACAGTTTAAAAAAAAAAAAGTGTCTACATAAGAGTGACATGACACTCATGAACACGACAGTGACATAACCCATGAACCCTAACCATAACGTGTCATGACAAAACCAAATGATCATCATAAATGCTTATGTTTGACACATCTTATGTAGAGCCCTTCAAGTAACCAAAAGCAAAGACACTAAATCAAAAACTTAATTTCTTTCAAGACAACAATAACATTCAGTTTGTTATGTTGTTTTTCTTCTTCTTCTTATAATCATCTCAGTGCAATCAGCGTGGCAGCAGCTGGTAAACTTACGGAGGCTTTTTCGATGGTGGTGAACACGCCGGTGGACTCAACAACATAGTCCGTGCCAGCGTCGCTCCACTTGATGTTGGCGGGGTCCCTCCTGTATGTGGTCACATGTGAGGGAGGTCAGACAACATCTGGACCGTGCAGGAGACCCGTTAGGTAAAGATGCATGAAAAATAAGATTGTATGTACTCGTGGAAGACCATGATGTGCATGCTGCCGATGACCAGCTTGCCTCCCTCGGCCTTCACCTCTCCGTGCTTCCACACACCGTGAGTGGAGTCGTATTTGAACATGTAGACCTGCAGGACGGGAAGACCGCATGAGGGGAACATGGAAATACACCCAAACAAAACCAAAACACAAGTAACACCTGCATCTCACAGTAAAAGATCTATCACAATTAAATAAGAAATAAAAAAAATATGACTATTCATAGTGTAGTTGCAACAAACCAACAACTCCAAACCTGTATATTTACCCTCTGCCTCTCACTAAATCCTTTAAAATACCCGTAACTCCTCATCAGGGTGGCAGTGGCTCAGTCCGTAGGGAACCGGAGGGTCGCTGGTTCAAGTCCCTGCACGGACCCTAGTACGCAGTGTGGATCGGTGGCTAAAGGGATGCCACTTCACCTCCAGGTGCCCTTGAGCATCTCTCCATGATTAGGTCTTGAGCATGTGTGTATTACAGACCTGTGTGTAATGATTACTAACAAACTGAATGTAAATTGTAATTTCCCCACTGCGGATCAATAACCTGTATAAATTATAATAACCAAAGATGATTTTACAGACTAATCGCACTAAGCTTGCCTGCCTCTTTGAACTGGCTTACAGGATTGTGCTTTCCCATATTTCCCTAAGATGTATACACCTTTTCCCCACAATGGACTTTGGATTTATGACCCATATGGAAAACTGTTTACAGAAAACAAGCGCAGGAAGTCCCCTCACCATGTAGTCCAGATCGATGAAGGGGTCATTGATGGCCACCACCTCAATTTTGCCTCCTGCAGCGGCGGCACGGGTCACCAGACGGCCGATACGCCCAAATCTGAAAGGCAGGAGGAAGCAGTCAGCATGGAGGTGTAGGACTCAGAACGATAGTTGTAGGGTTGTAAGGGAAAACTCATAAGAGATGCTTTGTCCTGCAAAGTCACACACACACACGCGCGCACGCGTCTTATTCAATTTTATAGCATTTAAAAAACAAATTGAAGTGTTTTTGAAATAGTATTGAGTAAAAGTTGACATATTCCAGTCTGTGATTATCATCAACATCCATTCCTTTCATTTTAGTCTCAATAATTCCTAATTTCTGCTTTTCTAACTCAAACATTAGGTATAATTTCCTATAAATGAGGTTTATTGACTATAAATTCCAAAAATAACTGTAAAACTAAAGTTAATAAGTTAGTGTTAAACGTCCAAAAGTGTGACAAACATTGAAAAAAGGGACAAAATTGTCAGAAGTTAAAAACATTTAAAAAAACAAAACGGTTGATTTTCAATTTTGACAGGAAGACAACACAAGGGTTAAAAACCTTTTATTTTTAGAGCAGCTTCATGAACATGACGCTTCACCCACCTCCCACTGCATTTCCCCTCTCTGACCTGCAGGTGGCACTGTGAGCCAGATAAAAATGTGAGTTGCAGCAGAGGAGACGGCAGCGCCATACAAGGCCTGCCAACCTTGACTGGAGATAACAATGGCTGGCACCGGCAGCCGAAAGCCTGTTTACGCCTAATATGGCCGCCGTCACAGCAGGTCAAACAGCAAGTGTCCTGAAACCGGACCATGGTTTTTATTTCACATATTAACCACTTCACCGGGGGAAGGAGACACAAGTACGGCGTGTGAGAGTAGAAATCTCCTACATCCTTCATTTTGAGAAAGAGAGTGGTAGAGGAGCCAACATGAGGCAAAGTTAGGTCCCAGACACAATAAGACTTACAGTCACAAATCAACCACAGGAAATTAGAAATGTACGGCAAACTCCACTCAGGTCTACTTATGATAATGAGACCCTGAGAGAGACACACGGGTTTTTCTAATAGTCTGGCTGACAAAGCTTGCCCTGTTCCAGCTTGTTAGTTTCATGTAAATAAATTAATAATAAAAAGGAATTCAGTCAGAAGTACAGAGTTGCTACATAATTAACATTTAGCTTGGGAAATTTGCATGTTTGCACAGTTTGTCCATTCTAAGAGAAACAATGGAAATCTGATATGAACATGCGGTTTAACCTTTATCAGAGCACAGACGAGGCTGCCGTTTAGTGAAAATACGCACTGAACCGGGCAGGAATTAACCTCGGTCAACACTGCACAGAACATGTGTGCAAATGAACTCATTCATAACTGCATTTATTCAGAGAAAGACAAAATTGTGTCAGCTGACTCAATTGGGAAATTCTGAAAAAAAATGTCTGCAACTCCACTCCCAGCACGACTGTATAAATGTTACAGATGTGATTGTGCCACCACGACCAAACAGCATTTAGACCCAATCACAATGCTGGTTCACCATAACTTAGAAGGGAAAAAAAAAAGAACTTTGAAGAAAACTCAACCCCTACAGACCGTTTAACGTCGTTGAACAGACGGGGACAAGGGACAACTGGATGTGCTCTCATAACATTAATCTAAAATGCATGTTTGAGGCTTTCATATGTCAACGTAAGCGCCTTGCTCAAAGGCACTCACAAGGCCCTGTGGAAACAAAACTGCAGCCCCAGTTCGGTATAATGTACTGTGCACTCTGCTTCACATGTTCAGCGCTGTCCAAGTCCTGTTATGCAACATCCCATGTGTCCAGGAGTCGCGTTACAGCATGACTGTAAGGTGTCATGGGACAGTTTGATCCCTGTCACCCAGACAATCACACACTCTGCCCGCCAAAATAAAAGACTGCCCTCCCACGTCCATCTGAAGAAAGGTCAGGGTGCACCAGGAAGTCTGTTGCTAACAAAAGGTGTCACTTACTGAAGGGTCATGCCTGCAATTCCATTTCAACATCTTTGTCATGCCATTTTAAAAGCAAAACAGCAGTTTTTGGGGCGGCTTCTAGCTCACCCTGTAAGAGCGTGCGCCCCATGTAGGCTGAGTCCTTTACAGCAGCCCGGGTTCAAAGCCGGCCTGCGGCCCTTTGCTGCATGTCATCCCATCTCTCCCCCCTTCCCGTCTATCCACTGTCACTAAAAAAAAAAAAAAAAAAAAAAAAAAAAAAAAAAAAAAAAAAAAAAAAAAAGCTTTTAAGGTGACAGTGGATGCTTTTTTTTTTTAAATCCAGAAACTTCTTTGGTAGCATTTATGTGCACATTATAAGACTGGTGCTGTCTCAGCTGCCAACATCTCAATGTGGATAGATAAATCTCATCCCGGTTTGACAGACAGACAGACAGACAGACAGACAGACAGACAGACAGACAAAGGACGGGACGTCTAGTTCTGATCACGGCTGGGCGATATGACAGCATCACAACAATAAAGAGGTTTGCACCCTCAGTCGTTTCTACTTTAAATCTCCATACAGAATCATTCCCTCTGCATTTGAACCACGGTAACTGCCTTGCTGAAGAGCAGCAGCAGCAGCAGATCTAATAACTTACTTGCATGTCCTTTCAGTGGGAGGAAACCCCAGGAAATTACTGGGAGTCCTCAAACTTTCTGCCTCCCATCACAAGAAGGACGGACATGAGGGAACGTGTCAGTCGACTCTAGAGTTCCACTCAGTCAGTTTTTGGGAAGCCACCAAGCAGCCAGTGGGCCAAAATGGCCAAGAGCCCATCTTTTGTTCCCGAGGCTCAGTGTGGGTGCTGGTACGAGGCCCGAATCAAGGCGCTAAATCTCCCTGCAGCTGGACAGCAGCTGCTGCTGCACCACCACCACCACCACCACCGAAGGAGAAAATGTTTCACTGGTGATCTCCAAAGTCTGAGCAGCGTCTACACATCGCCGGCCGGGTGACATCTGAACTTTGGCGGAAAGGTTAGAGGGTTAAAAATAGACGAGGGGAGAATGGAAAGGAATGTGACAGCTGAGGAGAGCAGCGATGCACACAAGAGGGGATTGGAGTGGTCTGAAGGGTGTGGAAGAAAAGGGGACGCCAACCGTGACACAACACCACTATAAGTAACCAGAGAATAGACGGGTCCCGTCCAGCATCCTGTCCCATCAGCAACAGCATTTAGACAAGGGAAGAGTCTCAAATGTATTGGAAATAAATCTTATTTCTAAGGTATATTGTGGAGGAGCGTGTCAGATAATTAACATTCATATTTTATTTTATACAGCATTTCATTTATTTGGTAGATGCTTTTATCCATCGTGTCATTTTTATTCCCCACAAGCACAAATAAGGAGCAATTTGGAGTTCAGAGTCTTCATTTAGAGAGATCTTGTATTGAGATGTTTATTTTTAAATGGAATAAATGCCACATAATTTCCACTTGTAATGTAGGGCTGCAACAAACGATTGTTCCCTTAATTCATAACTTGCTGATTAGTAAGCATTAACGTTACACAATAGCTGGAAATTCACAACTTTCCAAAACCCATGGTGAGATAATTTTTCAGTTGACTGGGTACAAAACTCAGTTATTTAGTTCTTTTTTTACATAATACAACACATAACAATTATTCCAGGATATGAAGAAGTATGTTGGTTCTTTTTAAAACCGGACACCCACCCACCCACCCACACCCACACACACTGCTTTGTGTAAATGTTTAAAACTTTTTTTATTGAAAACATGGCACATAGCCTACTGTTGTGTTCAATTTCACTCGGAGCAAATCATCTTTCACACAATGTAACATTAACCATCAATAAAAAGCTGTGTGCTTGGCCATTTAGTGACATTTCAGACTGGACGTAGTGCAATGACGGCTCAGTTCACAACGACCAAACACACAAATAAACTTGGTCTGGTCAAGGGAACATTTGGCAACTTTGTTAAAATAAAAAATAAAAACTTTCCATTCCTACCTCCATGTGGCCTGTTAAAAATCAGCAGGTCTCCCTTCATTGGGCAAGATGTGGTAGTAATACAATATAATTGAACAGTTATTGGAAACGTCAGTGTTTCAATCAATCAGTCATTAATGAAACGTTTGCTACTATTAATCCTCAACGTGGACAGACAACTGGGAGGGGATCTTATTTTAATAATCCTCCTCACTTCTTTTATTATGGCAACACCCCTATGCCAGGGTCATGTTTCTTTAGACATGGGACTTTTTTTTTTTAACCTGCTGATGCCTAAAAGATCATTCCCACACATTAAATACTCCCACCAAGACAAGGAAATATTAGGAGCAGGGGGTATTATTGTTGTTGTTGTTGTTTTCCCTACCAAGCTTTGTGATTTTAGACTAAAAACCCATCTGTTCCAGCTCGCTTATCTGTAAATACACTGTTCCTGTTTTGTTTTATTCGTTTTGTTATAACTACTTACACTTTTCTGTTCCCTGTATCTGTCTTTTATTGTCTGTAAAGCGTCCTTGTGTGTTAGAAAGGCGCTGTTAAATATAATGTATTATTATTATTATTATTATTATTATTATTATTATTATTATTATTATTATTATTTGCCCGTTTCAATCACATTTTGTCTCCTCCTCACAGATCTGCTTCTTCAACATCCCATTTAAAGTAAATATAAAAATAAAATCTACTGCACTTAGAAGCACTTGGGAGAATCAGTGATTGTTCTGCACTATAAAGATGACAAATGTTGTAAAATGTGAGCGCTTTTCTGACTAAAAGCTAAATAAAAAGCACCGACTCACCCGTTGATTCCAAGCTTCACCATTTTGTCTGACGGGGTCTGGTCCTCACTGGAAAGAGAACAGATTTAACACTTTTAATACATAGTTTAGCCAAAATGATACAAAAAAAGGGAACAAAATAGGCTACTAAAAATTTAAACTTGACTAAAACATTGAATAAGAAAGCATAACAACTGCAGAGCTACTGCACCTCAACAAGCACATTTAGCATTTTGAACAAACATTTTAAGCTACCTAGCTAAACATTTAAACAACGTTTGACCAAATCACAGGAATTACAAGTTAGTTTTTTTGAGAGTTTTCAGCATAAAATACGGAACTCTCAAACTTATAAAAGATTTGAAACGCTGTCAAAGTGTCACACTAAACACAGAAAAATTAAAATCTAGCTTACCGATTGCGCGCGCACGCACGACGTGTCCTCAGGGAGAAGAGAGCGGGGGGTCGAGCGGTTGTGTCCCCGATATTTATACCTTCCGCGGGCCAACGGCCACGCCTCCCTCCGCCAGAAATCAGGGTCGCGTGCAGCAGCAACTGCCTGTTAAACAGGGCTTGTTTTGAATCTGGAGACAAGAGGACAGACAAAAAGTGCTGACTCAATTACAGATGCTATAAAAGAACAACACTCTGACTTCATAGATTCAACATTAGCCATATGTGAATTTGAAGGGCCTATTTTCTATGAAATACCTATCCTCCGCCAATAAAAGTAGTTCCAGCCCAGGGGGGGGGGGGGTCTCCATTTCCAGCCATCTATTGTATAGGCTCCGAATGATCGCGCCCGGGAGCGGCTATCTATCCACCCATCCTCTATGTATGTATCATCCTCCATCCATCTATGATGTATCTATTCATCATCCATCTATGTTGTATCTATCCCATCCCCATCCATCTATGTATGGATCTATCCTCCTCCATCTATGTATGTATCTATCCATCCATCCATCGATGTATGTATCCTATCCATCCCATGTAGTATGTATGTATCTGATCCAACCACCATCTATGTATGTATCTATCTCATCCATGGATGTATTGTATC
>NC_045746.1:24548037-24548200 GCF_008692095.1 Etheostoma spectabile | reverse complement strand
ATCTATGTATGTATCTATCCATCCATCCATCTATGTATGTATCTATCCATCCATCCATGTATGTATGTATCTATCCATTCATCTATCTGTCTATCCATCCATCCATCTATGTATGTATCTTTTTTTATTCATCTATCTATCTGTAAATCTATCTATCTATCTA
>NC_045746.1:24541788-24548027 GCF_008692095.1 Etheostoma spectabile | reverse complement strand
ATCTATCTATCTATCCATACATGTAATGTATTTATGCATGTATCTATCCATTAATCTATCTGTCCATCCATCCATCCATCTATGTATGTATGTATGTATCTATCCATCATGTATGTATGTATGTATCTGTCTATCTATCCATCCATGTATGTATGTATGTATGTATGTATCTATCCATTCATCTATCTATCTGTCTATCCATCCATGTATGTATGTATCTATCTATCCACCCATGTATGTATGTATGTATGTATCTATCCATTCATCTATCTATCTGTCTATCCATCCATGTATGTATTTATCTATCTATCCACCCATGTATGTATGTATGTATGTAGGTATGTATCTATCCATTCATCTATCTATCTGTCTATCCATCCATCCATCTATATATATATCTATCTATCCAGTCATCTATCGATCCATCTATCTATCCATACATGCACTATGTATGCATGTATGTATCTATCCATTAATCTTTCCATCCATCCATCTACCCATCCCTTTATGAATGTATCCCTCCACACACACCCTGTCACTATCCTTCTATCCAGTCTCATGTTCGCTGTTTGACGCTGTTGGTTACGCAACGCTGTGGAGTCCACAGCCACGTCAACTACAGCGTGCACCGAGACGAGGTGGAGACGCAACGTCACGGCAGGGTCACGCTTCAGCCTTTGAGCTGCCTCAGGCATCACATTTTATCCCATTGTAGCTCATGTTTACAGTACTTTAAAAATAAATATTTTAGCAAACAGTTAAAACTGTCTACTAGCTACAGCTGTTGAATGAATAAGAAAGGACGTACTTGGGCTCAATTATGGGAGAAAAAAAAATCATAATCACAATTAATTTGTTTAATATTGAAATCACAATTACTCATTGTTTAGAAAGAAAGGAAAGTTTGCATTTATTGAACTTCAAAAACAGTTAAACAAATCGACAAATGACAAAACAAGGGATTATTTGTAAAAGGTAATTTACTACACTGTACATACTTGTCTCATAAATGCCCAAATTCACGCTGACTGTGTAACACACGGTTACATTAGTTACCCTGAACATAATCATCTCCAAAATGAACTAATAAGCGAGGAGATAATTCATTATATTTGCAACGAAACCAAATACAGACGAAGACAAATGTGACGTGTCTGTTGATTGAGAGCGCCCGTCTGTCTGAAACCTCCTGTGTATCCTTCACAGAGAGACCGCCCAAGTGTATTCTGGGATAATTAGTCTGCAGGCTCCACAGATCATAACTCACATCCATTATGTTCTGCCGACTCGATGTTCAAACACGATGGAGCCACATGTATCTGGTCTAGTACTGATGGTGTTGGCAGGGCGGTTTATTGGCCAACGTGAGTGGGCACCAGAACAAGCGGAGGAGTTTTAAAATAGCTTCACACTACGACACATTTACAGTGAGGAAAATAAGTATTTGAACTAAGGTGACCAGATTTCTCAGACAAAATCCAGGGACATTTTCAGCTCAGAAGCATGTACTGTATATACCTCCAGAACACGTCATGTTTTTATCTGTAAAACTTCAAACGGGGACACTAGACCTAGAGCTGTTCCTAATATTTCAAGATAGAAAGTCCTAATATTTCAAGATAGAAAGTCCTAATCTTTCAAAATAGAAAGTATCATATTTCAAAATAGAAAGTCTATATATTTCAAGATAGAAGTCCTCATTTTCAAGATAGAAAGTTCGCTAATATTCAAGATAGAAAGTCCTCATTGTCAAGAAGAAAGTCCGAATATTTCACAATACAAAGTCCTAATATTTCAAGATAAAAAGTCCTAATATTTCCAGAGCAGAAAGTCCTAATATTTCAAGTACTAGAAGTCCTAATATTTTCAAGATAAAGATCCTACATTATTCAAGCAGAGAATTCCTAAGTATTTCAAATAAAACGATCCTAAATATTCAAGATAGAAAGTCCTAATTATGAATCTCTATATTTGATAGACGACAACTTGTCTGAAGCCTAATATTTCAAGGAGTAAAAAGTCCTACGTGTTTCCATGATAGAATACGGTCCTAATATTCCAAGATAGGAAAGTCCTAATTATTCACAATAGAAAGTCCGCAATCATTTCAAGAATAAAAGTCCACATAGTTTCAGAGCATAGAAGTCCTAATATTTCGATATCCCTAAATCTGAATCCTAATATTCCAGATAGAAGTTCCATTAGTTCAATTCTAATGAAAGTCCCTAATTTCAAGATAGAAAAGTCCTAATATTATCAGCTAAAAAGTCCTAATATTTTCAAGATAGAAAGTCCCTATCTTTCAAGATAGAAAGTCCTAATTTCAATAGACAGTCCGAATCTTTCAAGGATAGAAAGTCCATTATTTACGAATAGAATTGCATAGTCATCAGAAAGGTCAATATGCTCAAGAAGTCTTAGTAGACAGTCCTAATACTGTCAAGATAGAAAGTCCTAATATCTTCAAGTAGAAGTGCTCTAATATTTCCAAGATACAAAGTCCTACTATTTCCAGATAGAAAAGTCCTAATATTTCAAAATCGAAAAGTCCTCAATATTTCAAGAGAGAAAGTCCTAAGATTTCAAAATGAAAGTCCTATTATTTAAGATAAAATCCTAATATTTCAACGATAGAAAGTCCTATATTTCAAGATAAAAAGTCCTACTATTTCCAAGATCGAAATCCTAAATTTCAAGATGGAAGTCCTAATATTTAAATGGAAAGTCCTAATATTATCAAGATAGAAATTCAACATAATATCAAGATAGAAAGTCCTAATATTTCAAGATAGAAAGTCCTAATATTTCAAGAAGAAAGTCCTAATATTTCAAGAATAGAAAGTCCGCATCTTTCAAATAGAAAGTCCTATCTTTTCCAAGATAAAAATCCTAATATTTTCAAGATAGAAAGTCCTACGATTTCAAATAGAAAGTACCTAATTGTTATCAAGCTAGAAAGTCCTAATAGTTCAGCTAGAAAGAGTCCCTAATGTTCAAGATAGAAAGTCCTATATTTTAAGATAAAAGTCCTACTATTTCAAGATATCAAGTCCTAATATTTCATAATGTTGTAGTTTTACGAGTAAAATTTATCTGCACAGCTTTTGCTTTATTCCCTATTGGTCATTGTTTTCTTTTCTTCGTTCCAATATCGTGTCTGTCAGTCACAGTGAAAACCGGGGACATTTCCGGGGACAGATCCAGCCGGGGACAGGTCACCAAAACCAGGGACTGTCACCGGAAAACCGGGGACGTCTGGTCACCCTAATTTGAACACCCTGCGATTTTGGAAGTTCTCCCACTTAGAAATCATGGAGGGGTCTGACGTTGTCGTCGTAGGTGCATGTCCACTGTGAGAGACATAATCTAAAAAAAAAAAATCTAAAAAAAAATCACAATGTATGATTTTTTTAACTATTTATTTGCATGATACAGCTGCAAATAACTACCATAGAGATCTAGTTTCACTTTAATTTGTTACATGAACACAGAGAAAGACAGGAAGGTTTTGGGTGACCGTACGTTCCCCCTTTTGCCAACACAGAACCCAAATTAAGTCCATTAAGACGGGGGGTGGCAGTGTTTCCAAATGTTCTCGTTTGAGGGGCTCAGAAACGCCACAGTACTCTGGACGCAAGGCGTAAAACGTAGCAAAAGATGTTAATTCTTAAACCAAAACGTAGTAACGTTGGTGTGGTTGTAGTCTCGCATTGCCAGACCTTCCTCCACAGCGCCGCAAAGGAGGGTCCGGCTAGTCCACACGGCGTAGAACTCAACGGTCCCGCCCCTCCTCCGAGAGACCTCGGGTAAATTTCCTGTTCAATCCTCTCATTGACGTCTGGAAAACTCCGTATATAAAGAGTTTTAGACCATGCCTTAGGCTAACCAGCTGTGGCTTGACTCATACGCATACAACATATCATTTCGAGTGACAAAACAAACACAAAATCCCCAAAAAGTCAAAGGTACAAGACTGTGTACAGATTTTCATTGTCATCATTAGGCCGGCCTCTCCCCTTTTGAGCTGAGGGCCTGACAGTACCTAGGTAAGGACTACTAGCCAGTCAGAAGCAGAGTATGAGGGCCCTGACAGTACCTAGGTAAGGACTACTAGCCAGTCAGAAGCAGAGTATGAGGGCCCTGACAGTACCTAGGTAAGGACTACTAGCCAGTCAGAAGCAGAGTATGAGGGCCCTGACAGTACCTAAGGACTACTAGCCAGTCAGAAGCAGAGTATGAGGGCGTGCCCTGACAGTGAAACAGTGAAAACAGTGTTTTCTGTTGGAGATGGTAAGTCCCTTGGGGGGGGGACGACTTTGGGCTTTTGTTTTACTTTGTATACCTATAACATGCACAATAAGCTCTATAATACAATAAAGGAAAGGGAAAAAGCACAATATGGGCCTCTAAATATGACATCCAACCTTCTCATGCCCTGAGCCTGAGCTCTCTTCATATGGTTCATGTGGTCTCAGGATGACATTTTGCAGGGAGACATGTTGAGCCGGGTATCGCAGATCAGGGTCAAAGGTCAATTCAGTCAGAGAAAAGCAACATGTGACTGAAAGGTTAGTTTGAATGTTTGAATAAAAGCCCAACCGCCCACATAAGATGCGGTTAAAGTGGTTCCTTGGTGTGCATGTCGTGGTGTAATGATGTACACACACCTGCAGTTTACATGACATCCAGCTTGAGAAATGCATTGTACTGATAACTCTCACCATCCACCACAGCCGTGCTCCATTGAATAGAAAAAGGGAACTTGGTTGCCATGGCAGCCCCCATGGTTACTCAGCTGGTTGGTAACTCAAGTCTCGCCATCTCCTGATATTTGTCTTTCTGCTTCTTGGATCGCGTGAACGGCCTGGCTTCTGGTTTCCTACATATCTTGATTTTTTCCTAGTGGAGCTCAGCGTAAGTTCATTCAGGAAGACTTCTACATTCTTCTCTCTCTCTCTGTCTCTCTCTCTCTGTCTCTGTCTCTCTCTCTCTCTCTCTGTCCCTCTGTCGCTCTCTTCTCCTCTCTCATCTCTCTGTCTCTCTTTCTCTCTCTCTCTTCTCGTCTCTCTCTCGCAGTCTCTCTCTCTCTCTCTTCTGTCCTGCTCTCTCTGTCTCCCTCGGCTCTCCTCTCTCCTACGTCTTCTCGGTCTCTCGCTTCTTCGTCCCCCTCCTCCTCTTCTCCCCTCTCACGCGTCTCGTCTGTCTCTCGCTGTCTCTCTCTGTCCTCTCTCTCTTCTCTGTCTCTGGTCTCTCTTCTCCTCTCTCTGTCTCTCTGTCTCTCCCTCTGTCTCTTCTCTCTCTGTCTCGTCTCTGTCTTCGCTCTCTCTGTCTCTCTCTGTCTCTCTCTCTCTGTCTCTCTGTCTCTCTGTCTCTCTTTTTTAACCAATTAGGTCACACACAGACAAACATAACATTCAAGTAAACAACGTAAAAAATAAAAATAAGAAGACATATACAATGAGGAAAATAAGAGCAGCAAAATTTGAGTTAATTTTGGGAAGCGTGTTGAAGTTTACGTTGCTGAAAAAAACGAAACGAGACCCTAAATTCACAAACAAAGAGCCCGCTGGTAGGAAAAAGACATTTTACTGAGTTCAAATAGCAAATAAACAGACTTACATGTGGCAGCGTGCAGACAGTCAGGTGATCAGTACACGTAGCAGAGCAGAGACGAGCCGGATTATCCTCAAAAACACCCCCAAAAAAAGACAAAAATTCAGGTGATTGCACATTGTATAAAACAAGAAGCTTTGGCAACGCAACTACTTTTTATATATTGTGTTTTTTTCTTCATCGTTCTCCATGAAATGACTGAATCCGAGTTGCCGCAGGAGGCTCAAACTGTTCCTGGAGAAGCTGCTTTATAAGTCTATTTGAAGCTGATGACATTTAAAGCATTCGTTATAGAGCGGACGCGACGATGGAGACGGCAGACGGACGAAAGACAGACGCACCACAAAGGTCAAGAAGCAGATTTGAGTCTGGACAAAAGGCAGCGGGAGATAAAGGCTGCTGCCTCCACGGATACATTTGAGTTTGAACTAATTGTGATTTACAAATACAAGTTAGCTTTCCAGTTCTCATTATTGAGCTCTTAACTTTCTCTGGTTCCAGTGTGAACACGGCCTCGAGAGAATAGAGGACATTATTTTTCATGTATGCTTAAAGCAAAATGAACTTCCCTTCTGTTACGGGGGGGTATGAGGATCGGACCCAAATGCAGAGAGGAGGAGGCAGGC
>NC_045746.1:24541668-24541778 GCF_008692095.1 Etheostoma spectabile | reverse complement strand
TAGGAACACAAATGGTTTTATTGTCCGAAACACAACGTAAACCTCGATGGAACGAATAGCCAGAATCCAAGGAGGAAAAGGAAAACATCCAAAAAGCTCCAAAAACAAAC
>NC_045746.1:24540101-24541658 GCF_008692095.1 Etheostoma spectabile | reverse complement strand
GTCAGGGAACAGGAACGAAATCAGGAACACTGCAACAAGGTGACGTAAAGAAAGGTGAACAACCAGAACGATCCGACAAGAGACAAAGGAAACACTGGGGTTAAATACAAGAGGTAACGAGGTACTGGGGAACAGGTGAGACGTCAGGTGGATCACATTAGGGCTTGGCGGACCATCAACAAACAAGTAAAGCTAGACTAGACAAGACAAGACAGGAAGCTGACTACCAAATAAGCAGAAGCATACACAACCACACACAGGGAAACATAAGACAGAATCCATGACACCAGACTAGGGAGAAAACCTGGACGACAACCCAGGGCCCGCGCAAACGGGAAAATAACCCCCAAACAAAAACCCCAACCCACAACACCCTTCTGCACCAAGGCTTTTATTTGATTTGATTGTGTAGCTGACATGTGTGTTGACTAACTACGTCTTCAGTGTGTAGATGTGAGACAGACTGAATAAAGAAGCAGTGGACCGATCTCACAACTGGAGGACAAAGAGAGACAAAGGCAGAGGACGTTTGAGGACAGATAAGAGACAGAGAGAGAGAGAGAGCAGGAGTCAGGGAACTTTCAGTTGAAGAGAAAGGAGGAAAAGAGAGTTTCTTTCGAACCGCAGACACTTGAACTGTGCCTTCAGTGGCCGAGACAATAAGAGAAAAAGGTTTTTAGAGTCCAGTTAAAGAAATGCTAGAGTTTCCTCTCCGGCTGCTGTGTGACGCCCTCTAGTGAAGACATCACGAGACGTACCGTCAACACAGTTTTAAAAATGGAAGTTCATTCTTGGCTTTTAGAAACAGAATGTGTAACAAAATAATCTCAGGTCATATCACTATATCATGGTCTATCTATAATCTATATCATGGGTAAGATGTGTATTTCTATTCTATTCTATTTTTTATAGTGTGGGTAATCATGTGTATATAATCATAGGCATGAGTGAGGTGTGTTGGTGTGTGTGTGTGCACGTATTTATGTTTTATCCAGTATTTTAATGCTGAAAGTTGGATCGCTCCCACAGAGTTTTGCTGTGTAAATATATGCAATGACAATAAAGATCTATTTAACTAATCGATTTGTTGATTGAATCGACAGATCTGTAAAACTGAGTTCCTCCTCAAAGAGTCATGCAAAAAGCACCATTTGCGTTTCTCATGTTTACCAGAAATAAGTTACTTGGAAAAAAAGGTCATTCAGCAAGTTAAAAAAAGCATTAAAAAAAAGGACTAGTAAGTAGCAAAGAAGTAAAGAAATCTTAAGCGAATAAGACCAAAATGACCGATTAGAGGGGCCCCCCCTGCAAAATAAAACTAAGACTGTGTTGTTTTTGCGGCTCACAGCTAATAAAACAACAGCGCTTTGGGATTATGTCGTTAGACGACGTCCTGCGTCTCCACAGGCTGAGATTATGACCCACCTTCGACCCCAGGACTAGACCACCGTCTCCATGGAGCTGCAGCCTCGGCCTCGGACACAGCGAGCTGAGTGTGAGAGCGCTCCTGGCAGGCGGAGAGGGTGCTGTCCTTGTCTTGTCCTCGGCTACAGGATG
>NC_045746.1:24538986-24540091 GCF_008692095.1 Etheostoma spectabile | reverse complement strand
GTTCTCTAATCAGCTGGGCAGAGAGGATGCTGGGAGAACTGGCAGGAAACCAGGTGAGGAGAGGTAGACGAGACGGGATGCTGCTGAGCTTTTTCATTCATAATTCATTCACCAAGTTGTGCATTAGTTTTACACTGCAAGGAATGTGTGTGTGACTCAGCTTGACAGTTTAAAAACACACAGAAGGTTTTAGTTATTTTTTACTTGGATGGAAGTGATGTGTTGTGTTTTAAATAGTCATATTACACTGGAAAATGAAAACTTTTCTCATGTCTTTTTCCATTTTTTTTACCTTACTCACTCACCTTCCTCTCGTCTTCTTTCACTGATTGATTGTCTTTCCACGGTCTTGTCCCTCTATACTTGAGTGGCTGAGACTTTTAACGTTATGTAGGGTTACACAAGGTTATCAAACAATTTAAGTCTGCCTTTTATCCATGAATCAATTCAACACGGTACAAAGAGGACAGAAGAGCTTCTACTAGCTGATGTTGAAGGTAGTGAGGCTGGAAATGTCTTTCACAAAAGTCATTTAAGTATAAAACCCTCTGAAATTCATCAGGTTGTTTTTGATGTTCCTTAAACCAGAGCCACTGAAAATTCTCAATTCTCATTGGCTGGAAGGACGCCTAACACCTGCACCCAGGTGTTGGTTTGCATTTTAAAACGCTCCAGTCTTAAAGGGGAACTATGCAGTTTTGTTTTAGCTTAATTTACCTCAACTGAACAGCTTCGGAGTACCTGGAATGGTTTTATGAGTTTTTTTCAGGTTGAATGGTGGTCGTCTCGCTTTCCAAAACTGCATAGCGCCCCTTTAAACTCTGGGGTAAGAGAGTGAAAAGGAGGCTTAGCTTAAGACTTTGGAGCAAAGATTATGTGTGTAGCCAATTAAAAATGAAAGTAATAAATAGCTGTTTAGTGAGGACCAAGCAAAATACATTTTACAGGTTGAAAAGAGAGAGAGCTCCCTGCAAAACCGGGACAACAGGGCAGGACAAAACAGTGTAGAGCAGGGGTCTTCAACAGGGGGTCCTAAATGAGGAGGTACTGCATGGGGGTCGTGAAAGTTTTGGTTGATTAGACTTTTTTTTTATATCCCCCCCCC
>NC_045746.1:24538603-24538976 GCF_008692095.1 Etheostoma spectabile | reverse complement strand
CCCCGCAATTTTTTCCACTAATTGAAATGTCTTTAAATATACATTAACATGAACTCAACACACTGTAGTAAACAGATAAATGGAGGCAGACGATGTCTTTCAGTTCTAGGGGGCCGTCTGAAGCTGGAGCCACCTCACTCCAACATCTCTCCATTAGTGCATGTATAGTAGGGTGACCAGACTGTCCCCGGTTTTGGTGACCTGTCCCCGGTTGGATCTGTCCCCGAAAATGTCCCCGGTTTTCACTGTGACTGACAGACTCAAAATTGGAAGGAAAGAAAGAAAACAGTGACCAAACGGAGCCGATAGAGCAGCGCTGCTCAGAGATGTTTTAGAAAACCGTGTTGTACGATGCTAAAATCACTGATTATTT
>NC_045746.1:24534952-24538593 GCF_008692095.1 Etheostoma spectabile | reverse complement strand
TGGTGGGTTTAGCGAATGCAATTTCGCTATTTTCTTTTATGTTTAAAAAAAAGGATCTTAATCTTTAACAGAAAGGTCGACCTCCTCAGAAATCATTTCCATAATGTGGTCTGTTGGGGGAAACGGCTCTAGGTCTAGTGTCCCCGATTTAAGTTTTACAAAAATAAAAAACATGTTGACGTGTTTTTGGAGGTATATTTGCTTCTGAGCTGAAAATGTCCCCGGATTTTGTCTGAGAAATCTGGTCACCTTAATGAATAGGTACTGAGCATGTGTGTATTTCAGGTCTGTGTGTAATGTGTATTCTAACAACTGACATTGTAATTTCCCATGCAGGATTAATAAAGTATAGAAATTAAGAAATTTAAATTAAAATGTAAGAATTAGCTCTCAGAGTTTCCATCACAGAGCTTTCTGTGTTTTCCTGCACAGAGGCAGTGAACTCGAGCCCTCAGGAGTCGTTGGTTTTGGTTTCAGAAGCATGACAAGTGACCCCAAATTTTTTTTTTTACGGCAGCGGGGCTTCGCTGTGAGCAGAAAACAAAGATTATCGATTTAGCCGTACTCGAGTGTGGGATCAATCGTTCTGGCATTTACTGTGAGCTCTGCGAAGCCCCATGAGCTGCTGCTGGACTGTGTCTCTACGTCTGTGTGGGGGTGCGTGTGTGTGTGTGTGTGTGTGTTGGGGTGCGTGTGTGTGTGTGTGTGTGTGTGTGTGTGTGTGTGTGTGATCTGTGTGTGAACGTTATCATTCATGTCAGAATGCTCTGGTGACTCGTGATGAGAAAACACGGCGCTGATGTGTCATGTGTCCTTGTGAAGGTTGAAGTAAAGCAATGATGCAGTTAATATATAATATATATCTATATATCTATATATATATAGATATATATCTATATATCTATATATATATAACATATAATGTTAATATTCAGCAGACCAGCTGTTCTCATGAACCATTCGTCCATGTCGCTACGAAAAGTAAGAACTCTAATCCGCGCTGTATGCACCACGCTGACTGCTGCTGTATAAAAGCACAAAGATCTGTGTAGTGGGTGGGTGGGGGTTGGGTTGGGGGTTGGGGGGGTTGGGGGGGTGGATGAGTGGGTCTTGCGAAGTTTGTGTCCCTGGGAAAACCACGGACTTACACCCAGGAAACGGGGGTTGTTTCCCGGGTGTATTACTTAAGGGACCACTTTTTAACCTAACCACAAAACTTTTGCTCTTAAAAGTGACGTGTGTTGTTATTATGTACTGTCCCTCTGCCCCGCCCCTCTAAAATGTACTGTCCCTGTGCCCTGCCCCTCTAAATGTACTGTCCCTCTGCCCTGGCCCTCTAAATGTACTGTCCCTCTGCCCCCGCCCCTCAAAATGCTGCTCTGCCTTCCCTCTAAATGTACTGTCCCTCTGCCCTTCCCCTCTAAAATGTACTGTCCCTCTGCCCTGCCCCTCTAAATGTACTGTCCTCTGCCTCCCCTCTAAATACTGTCCCCTGCCCTGCCCCTCTAAAATGTACTGTCCCTCTGCCCTGCCCCTCTAAAATGAGTGTCCTCTGCCCCGCCCCTCTAAAATGGAGTGTCGCTCTGCCCCGCCCCTCTAAAATGTATTTCCCTCTGCCCTGCCCCTCTAAAATGTACTGTCCCTCTGCCCTGCCCCTCTAAAATGTACTGTCCCTCTGCCCTGCCCCTCTAAAATGTACTGTCCCTCTGCCCCCCCCTCTAAAATGGAGTCCCTCTGCCCCGCCCCTCTAAAATGTACTGTCCCTCGCCCGCCCCTCTAAAATGTACTGTCCCCTCGCCCACCCTCTAAAATGTAGTGTCCCTCTGCCCTGCCCCTCTAAAATTGTACTGTCCCCTGCCCACCCCTCTAAAATTAGTGTCCCTCTGCCCGTCCCCTCTAAAATGTAGTGTCCCTCTGCCCTGCCCCTCTAAAATGTAGTGTCCCTCTGCCCACCCCTCTAAAATGTAGTGTCCCTCTGCCCCCACCCCTCTAAAATGTAGTGGTCCCTCTGCCCACCCTCTAAAAGTAGTGTCCCTCTGCCCCGCCCCTCTAAAATGTAATGTCCCTCTGCCCCACCCCTCTAAAATGTAGTGTCCCTCTGCCCCGCCCGTCCCGTCTTGCAGAGGAAACCCTGGGTGCAGAGGTCTCTTCAAGCCGTCAGGGTGAGCAGTTTGAAGAGGGAGTGAGTCCTCCGCTCCGGCTGCCAAGGACAGGATTACCCAGCAGACAGCCACGCTACTGCGTCACCTTGTCCTAACCTGCCCCGGTACACACACACACACACACACACACACACACACACACACACCCCCGCACAAACACTTCTGAGGATGCTCCACACCTGCTCCAGTCCAGCCAGAGGTGACTGGTTGTGTTTAGATGTCAGTAAGTAACCAAAAGGAAGAGAAAACATGACAAGATTCTGATATATTATATATATATATATATATAATATTACTTTGAATATTTCAATTTGTGACTGTCCTCCCCTGAAAAACAACCACATAAGTCGTTTGTTCAAGCAGCCTTTACCATTTATATTTACGTTTTATTTAGTGCATTTATAGTCGGGGCGCCCTTTAGTGGTTGTAGGAGGCTTATTATGACGGGAGTAGTCTACAGTGTATCCATGACGATCCACTTCAGGGATGGCTCCATTAACGACGGAAATTTTAATGAGCCAGACCTTCTGGGATTTTGCGAGACTACGACGAAGTATAAGAGCGACAAACTCTGAATAAGTAGGCAAACAAATACAGGGGACCGGGGTACATGTCCCGTTTAAAAATAAATGGCAAAGAATTTCTTTTACTATACAGAAAAACGGAGCTACGTAAATTCTGCGTAACCGGAAGTGAAGTACGGTCTAATTTTTAAACCCAAACCACAATCTTTTTCTAAACTTAACTAAGTAGTTTTTGTTGCCTAAAGCTAACCAAACTGTGACCAAAAACCGCCATCGTTATGTTTTCTGGTCTACAAATGAGGACGGAAAAACACTCCAGGTCGTATTTCCAGCCAATGCAAATTCTGCGTAACCGGAAATTAAGTAAGGTCTAACTTTGAACCCGAACCACAATCTTTTTCTAAACTTAACTAAGAAGTTTTTGTTGCGTGAAGCTAACCAAACTGTAATTGTCTGTCTACATACTGTATGAGGACATACAGTATGTAGACAATTATATCTACCACTAGATGGCAGGACAATTCCAAAATAATAAACACAGTCCTGTTAAACCATGAACATATCAGGTTTTGACATGCAGACACTTTACAGCTATCTACCCAATATTGTCTCTCTTTTAGCTATGTTTTTGGTCTCCACCAACTCCTGAGGGAAAATATCTCTCGTTAGCAGCTAAATGCTCCACAGTGTTCACCAGCTAACTGTGTCCACCTGTGTCCACCTGTGTCCACCTGCTGTTGATGCTGAGCAGGTAGAGTTGTAGAGTTGTAGTGTTGCAGTGTTCAGTGGCTTTTTAAGAAAACAGCAGCTGCTCATGGTTTTATATTTGGGTTATGAGAGCGGTAAGACTCGACCACACAGTGTGCAGCTGGAGAATAAAAACACTCCATTGTTGTGGAAACACATCAAGGAGCCGCACCGTTGCACCATGAACACACACACACACACACACACA
>NC_045746.1:24534186-24534942 GCF_008692095.1 Etheostoma spectabile | reverse complement strand
CACACACACACACACACACACACACAGTAATTCATTGTGACCCAATCCCACATACACCATCCTGCTGCCACAAATACTCACTAGAGGTCAAATGTAGATTAAAGGGGTAGTAAGCGATAACCCCCCCCATGAGAAACCACTGTGATTGTTGCGATTGGTCGTGGCTTGGTAGCGCCACATTATACCTTATACTCACATTTCAGGGTTGACCTTCATGAAATCAAGGAGGGGGTTAACTCTTGTTGCTACAGATTTCTGACAGTGGTCTAATCTTACAAATAACCATAAATCCAACACCACACATCAATGGTTTGGGTCTTTATCATGGAATCTGCTGACAAGAAGACAAAAATAGAATAACGCCAGCTATACCTCAGTCCTATAAAGCTGAATGATGGGGATTTTCTATCCTTGTGAGGACATCTGGCCTGCAGGATAAAGAAAAGACAACAATCAAACACACAGGTTGCATTCTCGTTTTTTGTGTGGTTTCCCCATTCCCCAAAAGCAATTTGACAACTATTGTCCAATGAAGAGCCTTTAATCATTTTCTTTTGTCCTCGTACGCCTGCTCACAAACACACAGTCACACAACAAACCAGCTGTACAATCATCACACGGACACACACACACACAGTATTCTCCGTGATTGTCTTCATATACAGATACATGACATTTCTCCTTCTTGTCAGCCTTCTCTATTTTTCCCTCATTCTTACCTTACCTCCTCCATCTCCCCTCTTCTCTTTCTCTCCT
>NC_045746.1:24533732-24534176 GCF_008692095.1 Etheostoma spectabile | reverse complement strand
GACTACTAATAACCCCTCCCCCCCCTCCCCCTTCTTCCTCCCTCTTTCTCTCCATCTCAAGTTTAATTTATTCCTTCAAAAGCTCATGTTTCCCATAAATTTCCTCTGTGTGAACTCGCTGTCCTCATCTCTCAGCGTGACTCATTCACTTTCCATCCCTTCCCTCTCTCTGGCAAGTCCTTTTTTTAAAGAGCATCCACGGTTGCCTAGGTTTTACCCCTTTTCTTACTTCTCTTCTGACTCCTATCCCTCTTTCTTACTGTAAAACCCCCCACACGCTCTCCATCTCTTCCCCAAAGAAGACGACTTTAAACGACCAAATCTGAATCACTATTTTACTTTGATGAGAGTGAAGTGCTGCATTTGCAAATATTCTTGGAGAAGCATTTAGTGAGATGTGTGCATGCACCTATAATAATAATAATAATAATAATAATAATAATA
>NC_045746.1:24532904-24533722 GCF_008692095.1 Etheostoma spectabile | reverse complement strand
TAATACATTTTATTTAACAGCACCTTTCTGAGCACTCAAGGTTGCTCTACAGACAATAAAAGACAGATACACGTATGTAAACACGACATTAGGCTGTCATGGTGTTGTCTGTCTGTGAATTTGCCGAGATGCTCTTTAGACAAATAATGCAAATACATCCATTTTCATCAATATTCATTACATTTAATTTTTAACTTTAAGCTGAAAGTGACATGACTCATTCATTCCTGAACAATTATAGTCTGTTTGCTGCTGTAACGCCGTAATTTCCCATTTTTTTGGGACCAATACATATCTATCTACCCAGTCTGTTGTTGGACTGCGACTCTAAAACCAGCTCCAGACAGGACCAGGACTGGATTCTTAGAGAATTTAGTAATCAAATATTTTCAGTTTGTTGTGAAAATGTTAATGCCGCTTTTTAAATTCCAAAAAAAGGGGACTTTTACTTTGAATTCACAAGCAACATTTTTGCTGTTACAGAATGAAATGTGTTTTTCTAAATGCAGCAATGATCATATTGTGTTTTTCAAAATTAGTTAATTAAGTTTTGATTTGACACAAATTAAGTCTTTAGTGTGACTTACTGTAACGTAACCCACGCTGTGCAGTGCCCTGCTACGTCCTGTAAGGCCCTGCTACGCCATGAACTACTACTACTACTACTATTTCTAGTCATAGTTCCATTATCTTTATTATATAAAAGCTAAAAGTAAAAATATCTGCTGCCAGGGGCCTTTGATATTTTGATATTTGATATTTTCATTCTGTCAGGGACAGAACTGAGTGTGTACCTGGGGTACACTGTTGGAAAAGTG
>NC_045746.1:24526177-24532894 GCF_008692095.1 Etheostoma spectabile | reverse complement strand
CTGCTGCCAGGGGCCAGATAAAAGCTAAAACTAAAAATATCATTGACAGGGACAGAACTGAGTGACATAATTTCCCCAAGCGGGGAACAGTAGATGTGTTCTTTTTGATGCTGCCTTTCTTTAAATGACTGCTCATTTCTTTAAATTTCTTATGCTGCACTGTAACTTTTATTCTTGTATTTTATGTGTCCTAATGTTTCTATTTTGTTTTAAACTGTCTATTCATGTGTTTTAACTTTAAATTTCTTATGCTGCACTGTAACTTTTATTCTTGTGTTTTATGTGTCTATATTGTTTTTAACTGTCTATTGATGTGTTTTTAATGCTTTGATTTCTAACTGTTGGTACTTTGTTTTATATCTGTTTAACTGATTTTGTGTAAAGCACTTTGAATTGCCCTGTTGCTGAAATGTGCTCTACAGATAAAGCTGCCTGCCTTGCCTTATTGTGACATTATTCAATCTGTTTAGCTTTTAACTAGCAACTTTTTTGCTGTTTTTTTTTTTTTTTTTTTTTTTTTTTTTTTTTTTTTTTTTTACTGTAAAGCAATTTGTGACCCTTCTTTTCTGTGAAAGGTGCAATATAAAAAAAGTTTACTTACTTACTTACTTACTATTATTACCACTATTCATCACACCCCCATCGGCCCCGTCCAAGAGCCCGGGTCTGGCCAGGTTTCTTCCTAAAAGGGTTTTTCCTCGCCACTGTTGCACTAAATGCATGCTCCTAAACTATAGAGTGTGGTCTAGACCTACTCTGTCTGTTCAGGGTCTTGAGATGACTCTTTATGATTTGATATTATGATATTAATGTGTACAGAGGAACATTATAGTGATTTTGATTGGCCAGAGTAATGTGTTACCCCCCCTTTTTCACATCACTAATGGGGGAGCCAAAGTGGAATTTTGCTTTAAGTCTATGGCCTGCACATGATTTTGATTTTAAACAAATCGCCCTCACTCACTTCCTTACCACAAGTCCTAGTGATTATTACAAGTGGCAACATAAATACTTTAATTGCTAATTCATGTTTATTAATCTCACTATTGCCTGAAACTAAAAGTATTTATACGCTGTAAACTTGGTGAGCTTGGATTTTGTTTTGTGTTTATCGCTGTGGAGTTTCTCTCCAAAGATGCACTGACAACAAACAGCGTGGGTGACGAAAACTATGACGAAACATTTAATTTACAAGGACTACATGCAGCGTGTGTGTGTGTGTGTGTGTGTGTGCCCTGCTGTCAACATCTCAGCGATCCCAGTGAGCTGGCAGAGGAACGCTGAGGCATCACGAGACCGAGCAACTCTCAGCTGTTACTGTTGGACACGTTGTCCGTCTCTGAGCTCAGAATGAAGACAGAGACACTGAAACACAGGGAACAAAGACTGAATATTAAACTGAAATAATTTAGCCTCTACTCCTAGAGAGCCCCCTACTTTTGGGGTCTACTAGAATAGATTTACATGCTTTAATAACATATTGCCCATTGCTGCATCGCCTGTACCTGAAACCCTCTGAGCTCTTCGCCCGCCTTTTCCCAAAATCCCAGTCTTCTAAACCCTGTTTTTTAAATTTTTCCAAATTGAATTTGATACTTATCTTGAGTCTCTTAATATATAATAACTACTGAAAAAGCTAGATTTATTTTTGATATATACCCCTAATCTATTTAATTAAATACTTCTGTTTTCACATTTTCTACACCTTTACAAATCTGTCACATTCTTCTTTTTTATTTTTTATTTTACTTTTGTCTACTTCATGCTCTTATTTTTCTTGTACTATTTTTATTACTATTGTTTACCGATTTATATAAGTTGCAATCCCTTTTCCATGAGATCTTTTTTTGGATCTGCGTTGTCTGAATGTTTGTATTGTTATCTGTTAATTTAAAAAAAAAAAATCCCAGTCTGCTCTGATTGGTCAGCTGGACTACTCTGTTGTGATTGGTCAACCAAATTCAAACAAGCCACTGGGCAGGCTGCGCTTGCTTAGACAGCACCAATCGGCAGCACAGATGAAAAACTGGGCGGCGTTCTCCACCAGTGACTTTGGGGGGCGCTCCATTTGTATATCGGAACCGGAAGCCGGAGCTGGGAATGACGTCCCACCCAAGTTAGTCTATGTCCTTCGCGTTCCACTTCCGGGATTGCTCCGATTCTGCAAGAAATTTCACCGGATGCATTTATCTTCCGTTTCCTTCTGCTTTCTTTGTGTTGGAATTGTAGTCTCTGGTGGATTTCTGAGGACTATGGTTACCTGGTCCTCAGGTCTCTGCAGGGTAAATCCAGACAGCTAGCTAGACTATCTGTCCAATCTGAGGACTATGGTTACCTGGTCCTCAGGTCTCTGCAGGGTAAATCCAGACAGCTAGCTAGACTATCTGTCCAATCTGAGGACTATGGTTACCTGGTCTTCAGGTCTCTGCAGGGTAAATCCAAACAGCTAGCTAGACCATCTGTCCAATCTGAGGACTATGGTTACCTGGTCTTCAGGTCTCTGCAGGGTAAATCCAGACAGCTAGCTAGACTATCTGTCCAATCTGAGGACTATGGTTACCTGGTCCTCAGGTCTCTGCAGGGTAAATCCAGACAGCTAGCTAGACTATCTGTCTAATCTGAGAACTATGGTTACCTGGTCCTCAGGTCTCTGCAGGGTAAATCCAGACAGCTAGCTAGACTATCTGTCCAATCTGAGGACTATGGTTACCTGGTCTTCAGGTCTCTGCAGGGTAAATCCAGACAGCTAGCTAGACTATCTGTCCAATCTGAGGACTATGGTTACTTGGTCTTCAGGTCTCTGCAGGGTAAATCCAGACAGCTAGCTAGACTATCTGTCCAATCAGAGTTTTCGCTCGCACGACTATTTTTGCAGCGGCTCTGTGCGGAGTTTAGCACCGCCCATGACAATTCTGATTGGTTTAAAGAAATGCCAATAAACCATAGCACGGTGTCCTACCATCCCCAACTGCTATGTGTAGTCGCCAGACTCCCCTACAGCGCGCTTTGGAGGGTCTGTCCAAGCGAGACTGCAGCCGAGTTGAATGCAATCCAATCACAAGTCTGAATTTTCAATTTCAATTTCAATGTTATTTATAGTTTAAAACCATAACAAAAGTTATCTTGAGACACTTTACAGCTAGAGTAGGTCTAGACCACGTTCTATAATTTACGAAACCCCAACAATTCTAGTAAATTCCCCCAAGAGCGAGCATTTAGTGCGACAGTGGCGAGTAAAAACTCCTTTTAGGGAGAAACCTCAGAGGTGTGGTACGCGGTGTCTGACGGGGCCGGTTGGGGGTGCGATGAATAGTGACAATAACAGTCACAATAGAGATAATACATACACAAACAGCTATATAACACACTAAAAATAAAAAATAAAGAATTATAGGGGCTCTTTAGGAAATGGCTGCTGTCTGACATGGAGGTGAAGCTGAGTTTCAGCTGCTGCGGAATCGGTGAAGACATTTTTTTTGTTTCTATTCAATGACGTCCGGATGGCAACGAGGACTGTAAATCTGCCGAATGTCTAAGACGGTGCTGGTACAACTGGGACGACAGGAGGGGAGGCACATTTTGAAACCCTGTGCTGGCGTTGAGAGAGAGAGAGAGAGAGAGAGAGAGAGAGAGAGAGAGAGAGAGAGAGAGAGCGAGCGAGAGAGAGAGCAAGAGAGAGAGAGCAAGAGAGAGAGACATTTATGCAGCCTGGTCTGATGGGGCAGCTGTAATTAAAGAGATGAAGAGCTGCCACAGCAACAGGCTGCTTCATTAAAACATGAGGATGATGAAGCGTTTTACAGTAAGATTTAACCCTCATGTTGTCCTTGTTTTTAGTTCATTTTCTTTTTTCTTTGTCACAAAAAAATGGGGCACCGAAATAAGCGCTGAAAATCCAGAACATTAAAAATATCAAAAAACTTTGGAGAAAAAAAACCCAAAACATCAACAAAAAGGCAAGGCAAGGCAAGGCAGCTTTATCTGTAGAGCACATTTCAGCAACAGGGCAATTCAAAGTGCTTTACATAAAATCAGTTAAACAGATAAAACACAAGTACAAACAGTTAAAAATCATAAGCATTAAAAACTAATAAAACACATGAATAGACAGTTAAAAACCAAATAGAAACATTAGGACACATAAAACACAAGAATAAAAGTTACAGTGCAGCATAAGAAATTTAAAGAAATGAGCAGTCATTTAAAGAGAGGCAGCATCAAAAAGAAAGGTCTTCAGCCTTGATTTAGAAGAACTGAGAGTAGCAGCGGATCTACAGGTTTCTGGGAGATTGTTCCAGATATGAGGAGCATAGAAACTGAAAGCTGCTTCACCCTGTTTGGTTCTGACTCTGGGGACAGAAAGTAGACCTGTCCCAGATGACCTGAGAGGTCTGGGGGGGTCATAGTGTAGTAGCAGATCAGAAATGTATTTTGGACCTAAACCGTTAAGGGATTGTTGTGGGTGCCGAAAAGGCACCCACAACATTGAAAAAGTGACACAAATGTCGGAAAAAGCGATAATAGTGTTGAAAAAAAGTGACCATTGTTGACTGGAAGACAACACAAGAAGATGTGACCTAGTTTTCTTTCTGCTGAATTAAGTCTTCAAAATAAATACTTTTTTTTTTTTAAATGTATACCCTGCAGACTATAATGTGATGAAGCTGAATACAAAGTAACTTCTTTTTAACAGTTATTAAAAAGCCATTTCTTTGGGAATGTTTATTATTTTTTCTACTAGTGACACAAGCCTCTCGTGCATTACGTGTCTTTGCGTGGACGGTGTTTATGTAACGGCGTATTTTAGTTTGGGGATTGTTTGGTTTGATGTTACACTTTAAAACCATCTATCTCCTACTTTTGTGACTTTCTAAGCTCCGGACGCAGCGGCTCTGCTAAATAGCCTCTGGAAGGAATTTGTTTTGGTGGAACATTTGCACCCCGCAAAAAGAAAAAGCCACATACAAAATGATGTACAATACAATATCAAGTGAAGTTAACTGTTCACACGATACGGTAACGTGAGCTCTTTAAACCGGCTGAGCCAAGTTGTTTTTTTAAAACCCCCAAAACCACCATCTTTTCCTAACCTAGTTCTGTGTTTCAACCAAACCTAACTTAAAAAAAAAAAGGTGTTTTCAAAAAAAACCTAACTTAACAGATCAGAAAACTAATTTTATGTTTGCAACGGGGATTTGTAATCGTCGTCGAAGGCGCGGACAAATGATCAGGAAACGCCTGAATGTGTCGTTCAGGAGGGAAATCACGAACACCGTGTTGTAAGTTGGAGGTGCTTGGAGTCTTTCTATTGTTGAGTTTTAAAAAGTTAAAATGTCCGAAGGAGCCAGGTTAGAAAATTATGCATACATCTGTCCCCATTAGCATTTAACATCTGGAAAGGGGCTTCTTGCTATGCAACAAAAGGTGGTCTTCTGTCTCCTGTCCCCCTGGTGTCTTAGTCTAGGCTGAGACGATACAATGTTGATTGGACTATGTTGATGTCAGAGTTTCACAAAACGACCCCAAAGGTGCAGAGGTTGCAGGCAGGTCAGTTCTCATTTGACGTTGAAGATGCACTCAACCTGCTGTCATGACAACAACGGACCAATGAGAAAGGATTTGAGTGCACCAGGGGAAAAGGAACCGCCCCAAGGTGCATGGGATAAAACTGTGTGTTTTAGGAATTTTCAGGACTGGTTTCACGTGACTCCATCATGGGGGAAGCGTGGATCCAGTCCGCTGTCAGCTGCAGTGTTAAAATGTTTGTTTTGTGTCTTATTGTCTTGGTCTTATCCTCTTCATCACTGCTGTTGCATTAAACCTTTTTCTTCATTCTCAATTCGACCCTCAGCCTCCTTTTAGTTTGAATTTCTAACACTATATAAACTCATTGAGTCATCGGGGTCTCTGCAGCCTAATGGTCTGGGTATTTCGGGAGTGTGCAGTTCAGAGTGCGGTTCTCCGTCTGAGACGGAGACTGAGTTAATAGACTTCTGCTTCTCCGCCTGCACTCCTCAGAGCTGAACCACCACGTTGTGTTTTCATATTCATTTGGTGTGAGATTGAGATGGAGTGGGGGGGGTGGGGAGGGGGGGGGGGGGGAGAACAGCTTAGTGCATGTTTGTAGAGCGAGGGAAAAGCCCGCTGCAGATTTAACCAGGCTGAATGCATATCACAAGCATCAGATAGCGTCGGCAGCAACACTCGCTCGCTTTCCCTCGAGCAGAATAAAAGGTTCAAATCTTCCAGCGATGGATACAAACGTTACACCGTACGTGGGTAAGTTAGTCAGGGGGCAGCGTCTGCGAGGGGATGATGAATAAGGATGCTGTTGTCAGAGCGGTTACTTTGCATGTCGTTGAGCGGATTTCCATTTCAGGCCGTCGGCTAACGTGCCGCTTCTTTTGTTCCACATAAGAACAAGATGCCAACAAATGTAAAGATAGTTGGGAGAAGGACATGGGTATCCGTATTCCTAATGACATTTGGGAGGAATCGTTGAAATACATGCACTCCTGCTCCAATAATACGAGACATTGTCTTATACAGTTCAAAATTATACATCGGCTTCCTTTTTCAAAAGTAAGGATCCACAGCATCTTCCCGAATGCTTTATCAAATTGTGATAAATGTCAGTCCCTCAATGCAACACTTTTTCATGCTTTTTTCCCCGTCCTAAAGTTGCCACTTACTGGTCTGATGTATTTAATGTACTGT
>NC_045746.1:24526055-24526167 GCF_008692095.1 Etheostoma spectabile | reverse complement strand
TAAGATTACATTACTACCAGAACCATTGTTGATTATCCTTGGCGCATCACAGTTTTTTTTAGAAAATTGACTCCAGCCCAGCAGCGGTTCATTTCCTACTCTCTTATTACTG
>NC_045746.1:24525918-24526028 GCF_008692095.1 Etheostoma spectabile | reverse complement strand
AAGGACCAGAAATACCCACTGGCAAAATGTGGCTTCGGGATATGTCCAATACTTTACAATTGGAAAAAATGAGATATTTGTTGAAGGACAACCTTTCAGGTTTTCATAAG
>NC_045746.1:24511981-24525908 GCF_008692095.1 Etheostoma spectabile | reverse complement strand
CCTTCATAGACTTCTTACAATCAGTATCTGTATAAAATCTCATTTCCTTTCACTTTATCCATATAAATCATTATTATACTTCCTGCTGCAAAACTGTATTCCGCTTCCGCTCTGTTGTTGTTGTTTTGTTATATGTGAACAGTTATATAAAAATACTTGAGCCCCTCTTGTATTGTTGATCAAAAACTGTATATGATATATTTATGCTCAATAAAAACTTTACAAATTAAAACGAGATGCAACCTTTCCACAACCACCTTTTCAACCCTTTAAGGCGGGTTAGGCCCGTTCTGTCTGTACATTTTTTTTAGCTTTTACCCTCATTGATATAATTGTGGTGGACAAATTAATAGAAACACCTGTAGTGCACCGTTTGTAGAGAGAGGGAAAAGCCCAGCTGCAGACTGAAGCAGGCTGGAGCGTGAAACATGTTACAAGCATCGGATATCACTGGCATCAACACTTGCTCGCTTCCTCTGAGGCAGAATAAAAGGTTCAAATCCTCCAGTGAACAGTCAGTTAATCAGGGGGCGGCGTGGGAGAGAGGACCATAAAAAAGCATTTTGTTGTCAGAGCCGTTACTTTGCACGTCGATGAACGGATTTTACATCCGAGGCCGTCGGCTGACCTGCTGATGCAAACTTGTCAGAAGCACCTTGTCAAGCCTTTAAGGCGGATTAGGCCTGTTGTGTTGTGTAATCCTTAAAGAGAGGTGTTTCTGCTATTTAGCCTTTAGCCTTATTGATATAATTAAGCTGGACAAAATAATAGAAACACCTGTCAGCATAACGCAATACAACTTAACAGCACCGCGGACTACAGCCTGCTGAATGAACGCCTCTGTAAAGCAGGATTAAAGAAAAATTCTAACATTTTAAGAGAATTTGTTGCAGGATTGCATTGGTATGACCTAGGTGTGCATAATGATAATCATCATAATGGCCTGGTGTATTTATTTATTGCTCCTTTAGGTAACTCTTAAGATCTGCCTTTTCACTTTTACTTGTTTTTTGAATCGTCTATATCAGTGATTCCCAAAGTGGGGGTCGGGACCCACAGGGGGGTCGCGAGTCAGAGAGAGGGGGGGGGGGGGGGGGGGGGGGGGGGGGGGGAGGGGGTCGGGGGGGGGGGGGGGGGTCACGAGTTGATTTCCAGAAATAAAAATGTAAAGACGATTAGAATAGCATATGTTAGCCATGATTTTAAAACAAGATAAAACTAGTGGCTAAATTAAAATAAAACCAAGCAAATAAATAAAAAGGGAAACAGCTCTTGTTTCTTTCTTTCACGAGTAGTGGTCTCCAACATTAAACAGGACTGGACTCTGTCCCCAAACAGTGCACATCCATTATCATAGGTTAAGTTCAATTAAAGAATGAGTAAATTACTGTAGAATCATGTATGGCGTTGTGATGTGTGCGTTGTCAATGTGTCGTGTTTGGATGGTCTATAGTGGGGGGGGGGGGGGGGGGGGGGGGGGGGGGGGGGGGGCCCGGTCAGCAAGTCACTTGCACCGTTACTTTGGGGGTCTTGGGCTGAAGGTTTTGGGAACCCCTGGTCTACATAGCTGTCGCTCTTTTCTCTGTTTGTCCTGCCATTGTAACCGTTCACGCGTTCATAGCAGGGAGCGGAAAAACGAAAAGCACGCTGCATCACACACAAGGGGGTTAAAGAGCGAGTCTGTGGTGTTAGCACCGCCCCCCACCCCCCTCTGGACGATGGAAAACACGTCGCTAACTGTTTTTCCGGGAAATGTCGCCACAGACACCTAAAATCTAATTTGATCTCATTTCAGCTAGCTGGCATACACGTAGGAAGAGATGGAACGACAAGGAAGAAACGCACATGGCATTAAAAGAGTAAATGTCACGTGTTATTGCGTGTTAGAGATGCGTTACGTCAGCAGCTACAGAAAATAAACACGTGGAAGGTTATCCACGGAAGACTACCGTAACAATTATACTTTCATTAAACACTAAAGTGTCAAGACTTTGCCAAAACATTCAAGGATTTTAATGATTTTACAGGTTTTCCATGACACCTTAAAAACACAGCAGCTGTATTTTGGCCAAATAGCATGCTATCAGGTGACATTGATTCAAATGAAGATTTTCTAGATTACTTTAAGATTCACAAGAAGTAACACCTTAGTTAAGCATGGGGACATAACATCTGGGTGGAAACCAGTTTTTCCAGCAGGAAGGATCCAGGAATTTATGATCCAAACTGTTAACCTGGATTATATTTATTATAAACCTATTTATTTAGGATTTATATATTTATTCTTCCCACTTTCTATTGCAATGGCTGCACAGCAATTTCCTTGTGGGATAAATAAAGTTGCATCTTGTTAATAAGCAAGCTCTAACTGTAGAGTGTGTTTGATGTGAGTGTGTATCTAATCTGTCTTTGACAGCTGGACTGCATGTGTGTGTGTGTAGCCTTCATGTGTGTCTGAATATGTGAGCGTCAAAAAGAGAGAGAGAGAGAGAGAGAATGATAGAGCGACAACGACAATAACAGGGGGACCAGGAGTGGATGACGACGGTGGAGGCAGAAAGAGAGAGGAAGCGACGCGAATGACACGCACATGCACACCCTCTCTCTCTCTCTCACATACGGAGGAGAGGAGGACAGTGAAGAAGAAGAAGAGAGGAGGAGGAGAAAAAGAAGAGGAGGAGAGGGGAAAGCGCAGAGAAAGAAAGAAAGAAAGAGAGAGAGAGAAAGAAATCCGGGGAGAAATGACCGCTGGACGGATGGATTTTATTTTCCCCGAGCTGCACGAGCCTCTGTAAGACACCATGGGCTGCATCGGATCCCGGACCATCAGTAAGACACACCGCCTTTTATTCTGCCATGTGGAGGGAGGGAGGGATGGATGGAGAGAATCTAAGGCAGAGGAATGTGTGTGTGTGTGTGTGTGTGTGCAGGGCGGAGATAAAGGGGTTAGAAGAAGAGGTGAAGCAGCGATTCACCGGCTCAGATATTCCTTCTAACACTTTTACAATAATCCTGCGGGGAGTTGCAGAGCTTCAAATGTTATTTTCTGGTCTTTGTCGGTAACATGGGGGGGGGGGGGTATATCCGTAGTTACATAGGGGTTACGTGTGTGTGTGTGTGTGTTGGAGCGGAGACGCGGAGGGGAGAGGCTGGACAGACAGGCGGCAGGGATGTGAGCTTATTAGATGCGGCTGACGTCTCGGGCCACATGGATGACACCGGGTGTATGTGTGTTGTATGTGTGAAAAAGAGAAACGAGTGTGTGTGTGTGTGTGTGTGTGTGTGTGTGTGTGTGTGGTGTGTGTGTGTGTGAGAAAGAGAAAGCGGGTGGTGTGTGTCTGGTGTGTGTGTGTGTGTGTGTGTGAGAGAGAGAAAGAGGACAGAGAGAGGCCTCCGCCTTGACATAAGACAAGGTCATTGCATGCGGGGTCTGAGAATCCCCCCCCCTCCCCCCCTCATATTTGCTGCCTCTTCTCCTTTACACCCCCCCCCCCTTCTTCTGTTCCCCATCTCACCTCACCTCTCTCTTGTCTCTCGCTACTGTGGCGTCATACAGCGACGTAACACATTGAAGACGCAGGCAGTGCACACCGGGTCTCTCCTCTCTCACTCACACTCAACACACAAACACCACACACCACACACACACACCACACACAACACCCAACACACACACACACACACACACACACACACACACAAGAGGATGGTCAGAACCGGCTCGGTAAACTCAGGTGAGTCTGAACGCATTCACAGTAGGTCACTTCTGCAAAGTCAGTGGTGCCAGTAACACGTTGCTATATGTATATATACATATATATATATATATATATATATATATATATATACACACCACATCATTAAACAAAGGCCGTCTTAAAGAGAAACTGGAAAAACTACTAGTCAGTGCTAACGTTGGCAAGCTAAGCTAGATCGTGTGTATTTTCAAAGTACAATGCAAACTTAACCTAGAGTGGGTCCTAAAGGTACAGATGTCCTTAATTGATAACCAGCGCTAATTAGGGACCCCCCCCCCCCCACCCAGATCAGTCCAGTGGCCCCTCACGGTATTGTAACGAAAAATCCCCCTGCTCCCAGAAATGGTATTACCCACAGACAACCACTGTAAAAGAGAAAATCTGTATAACTGCTGCCAGGACACCTCAAACAATGTCAGTAGCTAATTGCTCTTGCTGTTCTGATTTTTTAATCCATGGACTTTTTATTTTTAAAAACCTCCCGAGGAAAGCGACGTCGCCACGGTGTAAAGTCTCTGGGTTGAGCGGGAGAAACACTACAACTCCTTTGAAGTGAACAGGCGCCATTTTGTGATCCGGTGTGCAGTTAATACAACCGCGGGTGCGGTAAACATTACCATGGTAATGAGTTTTACCAATCTGAGGTGTCAAAATGTGGATAGTGTAGTATTTCTCCACAAGATCGCAAATAAAACGTGTTTTTTTTCTTAAAACAAGGTTGATTTCGTTTGGACTTCTTGCTTTAACGGGAGCTCGTGGTCAGTCTACCTCGGATGGTTTAAAGATACGGGCTAATATTTCAAATGCATATTTAGAAAACGAATCAAGATTTTTACTTCCACAACCTGTTGAGCTCTGTTGGAGAAATAAAAACATCTTGTATCATCACTCGCAGCCGTGACGTGCCAGTCACGAGAGCGGCGCTTCGCTTAGCAACGCCGGCTCTCAAACATCAGTAGACCCCCACCCAGAGTCCTGAACCTTAGACGCTGTTTACGCCAATATGTCAACAACTGTTCTGTCCTGTTTTAAAAACTGGAAAATTACAGCTGATAGCTGCAGTGTCATTTAGTAGTTCATATTCCTTCAGACAAAAACATTAAAATAATCAATGTCTTGGAATAAGTAAGGACAAAAACATGTCCACTCTCTAAAACCGGTCCTCACAAAGATGTAAACACAACAGCACACACACACACACACACACACACGCACACGCACACGCACACGCACACACAGATTTAAATCTGCTACAGAGGCCTCTCCACTACAGACACTAAGACCCAAAGAAAGAGACACTTTAAACTGCTCTGGTGTCTGTTTCAAGGAAAGCATGGTCACTCCTCCGTGTGTGTGTGTGTGTGTGTGTGTGTGTGTCATCATAAGTAAAGCATGCAGCTAGTGTGTCCTGCATTCCCATCCTGATGTATGCACGCACGCACGCCCACACACACACACACACACACACACACACACACACACACACAGAACCAGAGGACGATCACCTCCCCTTGTCTTTAAACGCTCCATCAAAGCCACATCAGCTCCTTTATGAGAACAAATGGAGGTTTCTGGGAGATTTCAATAAATAAAGGAGGGGACATTTGACCTTTGTTTGTCATTGAGCCGAGCGGGTGGGCGGCGAGGGATCAGGGGTGGGGCGGAGGTGGTTGGTGACTAGCGATAAGGACGGGGGGGAGAAAGTGGAGGGTTTGCTGTGACAGGAGCTTGTGGTATTTAGAGCTAAGAAATAAATCGGGGTGTTTGTTTCATAAGTGGGAGTGTTCCCCTTTGTGTTTCTCCTCTCCTGTTATCACTTCTGGCGGTCTCTCCCCCCCCCCCCCCCCCCCCCCCCCCCCCCGCTCCATTATTCGCAGTGTCAAAAGTAGAGCAAAGCACATTACATTACATTAACCAGATTACTGTGTGCCGGGCACGTCATCTCACTCCAGTTGATATTTGAATTTTTGTAAAAGTGTTCTCCAGACGTTGTGAGGAGAGAGCTGAGTGAGGTCGAGCAGTTTAACAAATGTTAAACCTGAGATTTGGTGAGAAACACTGAATGTAAACATCACTTTTGACTGTTTCTAAGAAAATCCACACGGCATCTTTTCACTAGTATGCATCCGTATCTGGATGATTCCCTGCATGTATATCTACATATATATCATGTTCTCGATATTTAGCTGTTGTCCATAAATCGGTTTTTAAAGAATCATTTCATCACGTCCGACACCCAAACACCCTGAAAGATGACAGTCTTTTACCTCATTGTGACTGTTTCATGAATGTGCTGGAATACAAAGCCAGACCATTAACAATATAAGACATAACTTGCTCTAATACCTTATGATTACCCAACAATTCTTAAAGGGATACTTCACCGATTAGCATTAAGCTTTGTATCAGTAGAATGACCGTGTTTCTCTCCCTCATGTCCCCCTAAGACCAGAGATCTCTGTATATTGTCTGGAAATAAAACTCAGATGACCCAAAATCGTCAGCTAGTTTCAGCCAAAGCAATCCACCATCTTTCCAACGATGAAATATCCCTTTACTACAAGGCCATAATATGCTAAAAGTCTCAAATTGGCAATATAAAAAGGAACCTGGGTCAGAATGCCGTTTAAAGTTAATAAAATGCCTAAAAAACAAGACCTTTAGGCATTTAATCATGCTCATAATTTACATAACTTATATATTTACTGTGGCTCAGCGGAAGAGTGATCGCCTGCCAGTGGGAAGGTTGGTAGTTTGATCCCTGTTCCTGCAGTCCCATATCAAAGAGTCCTTGGGCAAGACACTGAACTCTGAGTTGCCCCAGATGCGGCGCCACCGGAGTGTAAATGAGCGTGTGTGGCAGCCTCGGCCACAGTATGGGAACGGTGATTGCTTCCTGTACTATGTAAAAGCGCTTTGAGTTAACACTAGAAAAGCGCTATATAAAAACAGTCCATTTACATATCAAAAATTCATAAATGAAAGCTAAAAAACGGGCCCCGGTTGGAAAAATGTCGCACTTAGCCCTGCACCTAACGTAGTTAACAGAGCACCATCAGGTACTTATGCTTTTTTGTGGCGTCATCGATTTACCAACTCAGGTGTGGTAAAAGTAAAAATCAAAACAACAATGCAGAGAATAGGCCACATTCTTTCTAGCTCATTCAGACTGAGAATAATGTTTTTATATTCAGAAAACAAACAGCTTGAAGAAGTAGAGTATTGTTATTGTGCAGCCAGCATTGCAAGAAAAGAGTGATGCCACAAACAAATGTCTGCATCAAAAAAAAAAGACAAGAACGTTGAGAATGGACTGGCTGGGGAGAGAGAAAGCGATAGAGCCCCGTCATCTTCAGTCAGATGATGTTTTCAAAGTGTTTTATAGTTCAATAAAATCTTCTTCTACAGTTAAAGGACAAGAATGTCCCTAAAAATTTAGATTGAAGTACTGAACTTAAGTGTCGCAGGGATCAAGAGACCCTTGAAAACTGCGATGCACCGCCTGCAGAAGAGCTCCTGCTGCGTTTCTTGCATCTATTCTTGTATGAGGCCTGAGTGAGAGCGGCTGCTGCTAAAAATAGATCCGGGGTAAAAGAGGGAGGTCAATGAGAAACGGAGGGAGGAGAGGGGAGGGAAAATGTTACAGTAAATATGGGTCAACAGCTCTTTTTTTCCCTCTCTCGTTCCCTGTGTCGTCTTCTCTCATTCACATCTCGCCCTTGATTCTGTGCAAGTGAATCTGATGTCGAATCAAAGAAGCAAAGTCTTCTTTCTAGTGATCTGTGTGGAAATTAAAACTGAATGGGGGAGAAAAAAAAACAGCCCAAAATGTGACTTTGTATTCCAGTTCTTTCCATTACCTCAGTGATGGTGCAGCACTTCGATGGTTGGGGTGTTTTCCTGTGGAGGGCCATTTAACCAAACGCATCACCACCTGCCATTGCACTCAATTATCCTCCAGAGACAGTGGAGATGATGTTCAGCAGTCATCAGTCAGGCAGCAGGACAGTCACAAACAGAGGCGTCTCGCTACAGTTGCATCTCCACGACTCACAATCAGGGCGAAGCAGAGGCGATGACTTCGGCAGCTGGCAGAATTTGTTATGTGCTTAAAGGCTGAGAGATCTCCCCAGCAGATTAAAGACGGCTTTACCTGGAAAACAAAATCTGTACTGCACTGCAGCCTTCGGGACTGAGCCTAAATATATCTGTCCAGTGGAAAACCTCTCAGAATTTCACCATACCAGGGAACTTTAAGAATGTACACTGCTCGGTGTAACGTCTGTGAGACGTTATTTGACTAAATGGTGAAATTTCAGTCTTGAAAGGGAACAGTTATTACAAAGCTCATGTATACATCAGTTGTATGAGCAGATGTGTCGTGACTGATCGGATCCAACTGCGAAAGAACCACAAAATTCAATCACTTCGATAACTCAGTCACGTTTAGTGGTGAGAGCATTTGGGAGTTATTTAACAAAAAAAATAAATGGGACTACATCCTCATTTTTTAAAGCATTTGTAGATAGATTCATGTTAGACTCTTCTTACTAAATGCATCCGAGGGGGACACAGCATTCAGATGAAGCCGTCTATCAAGGCTAGCCACTGTAGTTTAGCCTATTAGCAGATGAATATGAAGATAAAAGCCTGAGCCAAGATGCTGTGTATCTGCTCTTTTCTTGGGTGAATTAAGGATTTAAAGGCAGTTTACAGGTGTGTCGGTCAGGGATAGAGAGGAGTGTCAGATTTCAGGGAAGTGCACAGAGATCTCCCCCTTCAGGAGAGGAATGTAAGACACTCTCTAGTGACAAAATTTGTATAGACATAAAAATGTGGAGGAGATTTACAAACGTGAATACTGACTCTTAAGGATCCCTCACCCAACTTTAGGCACATTTACAGTGAATTACTAACAAGACGTTTCTGAGACCGCAACATAGTTAACCTACGTTTCAACGACAGCACGCCAGACCTAGAATTCAGTTTTGACCTCGGAAAAAGTACTCCGATATATACTGTACGTATACAGAAATCTTCACTGTGTTTGCTAGCTTTTTCTGCAGCTTTCAACAGCAACTCTATGTCTTTTTATTTTATTCAGAGTAGACCGTTCTCGAATAGACCTGGGGTGTCAAGCCTACGGCCCATGGGCCAGAACGGGCCTACCTAAGGGTCCAATCAGGCCCACTGGATGACTTTGTAAAGTACAAAAAAAAATTGCTTTCCAATTCTAAATTTAGCACTTAAATCTCAGAGAATACCAAAGCTCTTTTTCCATAAATTTACAACTTCAATTTTAGAGGTTCTGAGTTTTTTCTCTATTACCCCTCTCTCTCGTAACATTTTTTTTTTTCTTCCTACAATGACCTCCGACGCTGTCGTAGCAGAAGCACCTCGTGTTTGCCAACATCAAGCTGACAAGAAACTCTGTGGCAGATAAACTTTCTGGAGTGGTTTACAGGTCTGGCCCACTTGGGCTCTAATTAGGGTTATGTGGCCCATGAAACTAAAATTAGACACGCCTGGACTAGACGTATCACTAAAACTCAACGCAGAAGAAATGTCTGGGCATGGCTCTAACTTCTAGCTGCTTCCAGCAACACAACTACAAGCAGATGACATCTGGGAGGCAAAAATGGGCGCGTTGATTTGTGGTTTGAGGTGTTTTTGGTTTTAACAGCAAACGTCCACATGCAGGGAAAGAGGTGCTTCTGAGCACCGTCACATTTTTGATAATATCTCTGTTGTTTAAAATAAAGAATAATACAGAAAGGCCGGTCCCCTCTGAAGAGAATGAACATGTTGGAGGTGACTCTTTTCACAATCTGTCTTCATCAGAGACTCTGAAAGCCTGAGCCTTTTTGTCTGGAAGAAAAGCTTCCAGCAACCGCTCCCCACTACAACTAATCTCCCTCCCAATCCGAGCCGGTGGCTGACATCGAGCAGCGCAGCATGGAGGCTGTTTGAGGCCGGATGTCTTCTTCTTCTTCTTCGCTCCTGCTGGTCTTGTTGTTGATGTAGCGAGGTGCAGCTGGAGTCGGACACTGCAGAACAGAAAACAGGGTTTCATTCAACATCAAAACATATATCTGGTGAAAATAAGATCCAGACCTCCATAATACACTCTCTAAAGAGCATGAGGTCACACAGTGAAGCACAGCGGGACTGGTTGTTCTCACTGAGGGCCCGATAGCAGGTGTTAGCACTTCACACTGGAGGCGTTGGGATTTAAAAAAAAAAAAACTTTGCTTGTTTTGATGGTTCAGTCTCTTCATGTATTTCCCTAATACTACAGTTTACGGTGGAAGGTTTTGCTGTTGTCAAAATCAAGTCTACGTAATCTAGACACTAAACATAAATGATATGCTTCGACTAATCACATCTTATCATTTCAACTGCATTAAAGTCATAAGCATAATTGATTAAGACAGCTAAATATCTACTTTAATCGATATTTCTTCATTAGCTGGTGAACAAAGTGGAGCATTTAGCAGCTAAAGACAAGTTAGCTAGAGAGAGAGCTTAAAGAAGAGTGAATACCTGACTTCCATGAATCAGGATGAGTAAATAGCCAACTGGTTAGTGACGTGTTTAAAGCTTGATGTGCTGCACCCAAATGTCCAAAACAAACAAACAATGAATTAAGGTTTCAATCATTTGATGGATGCAAAAAAGCTTTAGATGTTGCAAAAAAAATAAAATAAAATCAATTCAAAGATGTGAGAGGGTGGGAATCCATCGTGGACGGTTCAAACTGAGGCAATGAAATTGACTTAAAATACATGTTTCGTGATCAACTAATTGTGTTTTTATCAATTGTGTTCCTCCCTTTACTACTACTATAGTCAGTCCTGTGTCAGGGACAGACACGAAAGAACTTCATGAAAAAGTTGTATAAAGACAGACTTGTAGCCCAGTACCAGAGACAGTCTTCTCTCACATATTACTATTATTTATTGCCCAATGTTTTCTGTTTTTGAGACATATATTAAAGTATTAGAAACTGGAGTCAAATTCCCTGTATGCAAAAGCACAATTGGCCAATACAACTGATTCTGATTTTTTTCTTTCTCTGTAATGTTTACGGACCAATATTGGCGCTGAAATGTGGAGATAATCCGGAAACACATTGTGTGCGGAGGAGGACTATATAACACAAAACTACATTTTTCATTAAAAGTGGCTTTGAGGTTCTCTCGTATTCAGCGTGAGACAGTGTGAGAGTTGGTTTGAGGCTGAGATTCAACACACTGATTCAACACACTGTCTCACGCTACGAGACATATCTCCACAGCGCTGTGGAGGAAGGTCTGGCAACAGGGTAAAACACTCCTGGATCGGAGAAAAAACACACTCTGGGTTGTTTGCATTTCTTTAAACCAATCACAATCTTCTTGGGCGGTGCTAAACTCCGGACCCAGCAATGGTGGCTCTGTAAAATAGTCCCGGGAAGGAACTTGTTTTGGTGGAACATTTGCACCCCGCAATTAAAAAAAAACACCACATACAATATTAAATGAAGTTAACTGTTCACACAACACAGTAACATGAGATATTTAAAGTAGCTGGATACATGGTTACACCTCATTTGCTCTGACCAGTGTATCGCCGTGTGTTCTTCGTCCACAGCAATCCCAAAAATAGGTCCCAAAACTTCAGTTAGAGAGTAAATGCAGTAAACATATTCTTTGTAAGGTAAGGCAAGGCAAGGCAGCTTTATCTGTAGAGCACATTTCAGCAACAGGGCAACTCAAAGTGCTTTACACAAAATCAGTTAAACAGATAAAACACAAGTACAAACAGTTAAAAATCATAAGCATTAAAAACCGGTAATAGACAGTTACAAATAGACACATAAACACAAGAATAAAAGTTACAGCGCGCATAAGAAATTTAAAGAAATGAGCAGTCATTTAAGAAAGGCAGCATCAAAAGAAAGGTCTTCAGCCTTGATTTAAAAGAACTGAGAGTAGCAGCGGATCCAGGTTTCGGGAGATTGTTCAGATATGAGGAGCATAGAAACTGAATGCTGCTTCACCACTGTTTAGTTCTGACTCTGGGGACAGAAAGTAGACCTGTCCCAGACCACCTGAGAGGTCTGGGGGGGTCATAGTGTAGTAGCAGATCAGAAATGTATTTTGGACCTAAACCGTTAAGTGATTTATAAACAGCAAGAGTACTTTGAAATCAATTCTTTGAGGTACGGAAGCCAGTGTAAGGACTTCAGAACTGGTGAGGTGGATCCAGTCTCTTGGTCTTAGTGAGACGGAGTGATGTGATCCTCTCTGGTCTAGTGAGACTGGAGTGATGTTATCCAGTCTCTTGGTCTTAGTGAGGACTGGAGGTGATGTGATCCAGTCTCTTGGTCTTAGTGAGGACTGGAGTGATGTGATCCAGTCTCTGGTCTTAGTGAGGACTGGAGTGATGTGATCCAGTCTCTTGGTCTTAGTGAGGACTGGAGTGATGTGATCCAGTCTCTTGGTCTTAGTGAGGACCCGAGCAGCACGTTGCTCAGAGGTTCCGGTTAATGTTGCTCAATGAGACTTTAAAGTGCTCATATTCTGCTCATTTTCAGGTTCATAATTGTATTTAGCGCTTATATATGAATAAGTTTACATGGTTTAAATGTCAAAAATCACCATATTTTTTGTCGTAATGCTCACTGCTGCAGCTCCTCTTTTCACCCTGTGTGTTGAGCACTCTGTTTTAGCTACAGAGTGAGGCATCTCACTTCATCAATTTTATTTATAGTATCAAATCATAACAAAAGTTATCTTGAGACATTTGAGAACAGTGTTTTCTGGGGGGGGGGGACTTTGGGCTATTTCACCTATAATGTGCACAAAAAAAGATATATAGCACAATAAAGGAAAGGGAAAAAGCCAAAAAGCATAATATGAGCATGTTAAAGTAGCCACAAAGAAAAAGGAAAGTGGGGGAAAGTGAGGGACATCCGGAGGAAACTTCCAGTGGAAATGAAACTGTCCAGTTATTAAACCAACGTCAATCCAAACTATTTTACAGCTAACCTCTGTTTACCCAGTACATTGGCTGTTTGCTCTTGTCTGTCTTGTTCACAAGTTACTTTCTTCACAGAGGGGAAATGTTCCAACTGTAGTCTGATATTTATGATTCAGTCCTAGTGCAGCGATGTCTAACATGTTATGTTAGTCTGCCGGCCGCTTCAGTCTAATGGGCACAAATATAAGGTTGCTTAATACTTAATAAAAGATACACAGGTGTGGATGAAAAACACACTCTTCATCAACACATGCTTCATCAACACATGCTTCAGTGTAGGTGGTTACAAAGATAATCCTCCCGGTATCCTCGAATGATCTAAAGCCAGTGGGATTTATCTGCTGGGTACCATAAATGTGTGTACACACTGTGTACACACTGAACGTTTTTGCTATGAAGCAGCAACATCCGGAAAAGTTGGGGATTAATTAACAGTAACGTAACGCAATTCCACTGTGCAATATTGTTACTTAGCAACAGCACTCTTTAACAAAAGCTGTCGAATCCGTTTCACAATCCACCGCTACTGTGGCTGGTATACAAGGAAAAGTCACCCGCCACTTTGAAAAAGTACCCTCCATTGGCTGGTGGCGGGTGCTAATTTCCTACCCTGGCAGTAGTGATGCTACTGAGGCTAGCCGCTCACCCACAACTTACATGCTCATAGTGCTGCACGTGTTGAATTAGACAAAAAGATCCAATGACACGAAAATATGAAACTCATTACGTTGTTCTTCCAAAAGTTGCCTCATGACAAATCAGCTGTGTAGATTCACATCAGTCAACAATCATCAGTACGGGATACTAACGATGAAATCCATACATTACGCTGGCGGTGGTTTGTGCCATCTGAGCTGTAGTCTGATCCATTAGTCTGCGAGTGTAGTCTTGTTTTTGGCTTCTGTGTTTCAGTTGGACGGAGAGTAAAGAACAGACTCACAGGCTGGCAGGCAGCAGCTCCATTTCCACTTAAATAAACACAGGTCGGATAATGCATCTGATGTGACACTTGGCCGGCGCGGTCATGCGTGAATGCAACACGATCAGAGCGGAGTCCTGAGCCGGTTTTTTATTTTTAGCTAAATCGATTTAAGCCAGTAATGGAAAAAAGAAGGTGATGCCTCCTTCAGGCTCTTCCTTTTTGT
>NC_045746.1:24511305-24511971 GCF_008692095.1 Etheostoma spectabile | reverse complement strand
CTCCTCATTTCCCCTCTAGATTAACATCACAATGTCTGTGTGCCCACGTCTCTTCTCCAGGTTCTCGCCATCGAGGCCTGAAGCGCCCGTGGCCCACGAATCTTTAGTAGGGATGTGACAAGCTGCTTGAAAAGTAACTAAAAGCTGCACCGGGCAGTTTCACATTTTTCTAACTGGCACTCAAGAGGTAACGCCTTGAGTTTTAGTATTCGCAAGTTGTGTAAGGTGGCGTCGGTAAACTGCACACAGCTCAGTACTCCCTGCTCCACTGGTTGGTCCGCGTTGTTTTATTCAAATGGAAAAGGAGACTCGACTTTAGCATTGCACATTTAGGCGGTGCTACAACAACACAATGTATTGGCCATAAAAGAGAGATAACGAGTAAATAACACTTTACACTTCTTCTCTACACATCTTCTCTACTGCCCTGATATTCTTTAACAGTTATTCCAATGGAGCTGTCTTCTAGTCAAAGCCCATGTTGCACGTTGAATTTTTGCAACGCATTTGTGCAATTTGCTTGTTGGTAGGAAATATTTGAACTGTTTTCCATTGTATTTGATGGTGTTGGATATTGCAAAATTGAATATAATACGAAAAGAAGGCACTATTTTACAGTGTTTCCTTTTTCCCCCCACAATGCATTGCATGACGTCACGTTGGGGA
>NC_045746.1:24510950-24511295 GCF_008692095.1 Etheostoma spectabile | reverse complement strand
GCAGCCTGCGTTGAATTTGCCACTGGTCTTGCCTAATGTGGCTTTTGGTCTTTTAATATTAACGGTCTATGGTCCATGTGACTTTATTACATTTATAATAATATCGAAGGGAAAGTGAAACACAGCTTAGACGGGGGATGTTCTTCGGCTTTTCACAAGATTAGACAGCTAGCTAACGCTACGCCGCCGGACATTTTTAAAAATGATACACACATCTTGAGTGCTTTTTGTACCCAACAATCAACAGTGGTGGTTAACCTGCAACATGGGCTTTAAACAACTGACCACTCCATTGTGCTTTTTCTTCTCTGTCGATTGATTTCGAGGTATCACCTTACACAGGAC
>NC_045746.1:24506104-24510940 GCF_008692095.1 Etheostoma spectabile | reverse complement strand
CCCCCCCCCCCCCCCCCCCAACTCCAAAGCATTTAAGTATGTTGCCTCTGCTGACGGACCTGTGCGCTAAGTAGTGTGTGTGTGTGTGTGTGTGTGAAGAAAAACATACATACACTTTTGTAGATGGATTGTGTGATCTTGCCAGCCAAGTCAGAGGGTGATGGATACACAGAGTGAGGCGATTGGTCAATATTGCGATTGATAGGTTGCTATGAGCGTCTCTGACCTGAGAGAGAGAAAAAAAAAACCTGTTCAATGTCCAGTTTCACAACAAAAGAAACCACTATCTTATTTAATTAAAAAAAAAACTGTGACCAGACTACAGCGTACAATCCATTTCCAGTACTATGCAGACACCTGTTGCCGGTGACCGGAAAAGGTCGATTGATCGGTGCATCTTGAGCTTTAACAGCCTCCTTGCTACCATTATTATTATTATTATTATTGTTCACTATTACAACTCCTTAATTATGTAAATACCGTACATATCCACACTCCTTATATTTCTTTATTTATATTTCTACTTGTTATTTATACAATTTGTGCAACTGCAACACAGAATTTCCCTTTGGGGATCAATAAAGTATTTCTGATTCAGATTTCTGACTCCACTCTTCTAGTTTTCCACCTTTCCACCAGAGTTTGGAGCCTGGCTGCAGAAATTTGCTCCCATCCCATGCTCATCCCTCAAAAGCATCAGCGAGGTGACGTTGGGTGATGAGTCTGGCTCGTTCCAGTTAATCCCAAAGGATGGTGACGGTGTCGAGGTCCGAGCTCTGTGCAGGCCAGTCAAGTTCTTCCACACCAAACTGAGAGAACCATTTCCTTATGGAGCTGGCTTTGTGCACGGGGGTCGTTGTCACGTTGAAACAGGAAAGGGACAAACGCAATCTGTTGTTACAAAGTTGCATATCTGCCCTTGTCTCCTACAGTGATAGTCCATGTTGAAAAGCAGTCTTTGTCTAAAGAAACCCCACAAAATTGCTCAGCCATCAGCGTAGACTCTGAGTCCTCTTAAGCCTCTTGCATGGATAAAGTTTTACTGTTTTGTTGGGGGGTGAAAAACAGAATTACAGTACGCCTCGAGGAAAGCAGAACAGCAAGCTGAATCATCAATTTGTAAAGACAAGTTTATTAAAACTGCATTTTCTCCCCCGGGTATGGAAATGTCTTTACAGGACCCCACACTAAGACTGTCAAAGATTAAATCAAATTACAGGAGGTTTAAGTGGAAACCACACAAACACAGCTTAGTATTTGTGTGTTACTCGCTGCACTGCGGAGAATCTTCCACTAAGCAACATCATTAAAACGGTGTGAGCTCCGGTACAGCACTGACCTCGACTGACCCAGGATCAGAGCACAAACCGCTGAAATAAGTCTCGACTTGGAGCAACAAGGCTGGAAGATGGAGCTGTAGACCGAAAAGCTCTTCAAGTTCAAGTGAAGTCCTGTTCATGGCAGGGCTAGTATAGAAAATTAAGCAGGAAAAAATGGTTTTAGTAAACTAAAACTAAGTTGAAACAATACCCAGGTTAAAAAAATTAAAGTAAAAGAAAAATATTAAAAGTGAAATAAATATGACCGTAATTCGTTTCACTTTGAGTTTTTTAGCTAAAATATGCAATGTGCTCACATCACTTGCAAAAGCCTTTTATGAGCTGGATATTGGTTGAAAAACTATTGTGTTATATCAGTTGGTGGTAGTAAATATAACAGATTACCTGTTTTGTTTTTTTAAAGCACATGAATTATAGCACAAGACAAGTCTTTGGACTATTAAGGACATCAGGTATCAAACAGAAACCTCCAGAAGCTTGAAGGAATAAGGGGTAGCCCAAGATGTCTTAAATGCTAGACAGATAGACACACACACACACACACACACACACACACACACACACACACACCAGTCAGACAGAAGAATGAACGCATGGGTGGATGAAGGTTTACCCCGACAACCCTAGTGAGCAGGACTCCCTTAGTGCTTGGTGCCAGCGCAGAGCGTCCGCGAAGCAGAGGTGAGTCGACTCCCGACTTCGCTTCAGGTCACAGGCCATGTGTCTTGTCACCACACCCACACACCCACACACACACACACACACACACACACACACACACACACACACACACACACACACACACACACACACACACACACACAGCCAAGAGTGATGGCAGTAGACAGGCAAGGGTCTGCTAGAGAGAGTTGTCAGGACCTATTGTCCCTTGCTTACGTATGTATGAGTCTGCATCTATGTGTGCGTGTGTGAGTCTGCGTCTATGTGTGCGTGTGTGAGTCTGCTCTATTGTGCGTGTGTGAGTCTGCATCTATTGGCTTGTATAGTCTGCTCTATGTGCGCTGTGTGAGTCTGCGTCTATGTGTGCTGTGTGTGAGTCGGCATCTATTGTGCGTGTGTGAGTCGGCATCTATGTGTGCGTGTATGAGTCTGCGTCTGGTTGGTGTGTGAGTCGCGTCTATGTGTCTTGTGTTATCTGCTTATGTGTGCGTGTGTGAGTCTGCGTCTATGTGTGCGTGTGTGAGTCGGCATCTATGTGTGCGTGTATGAGTCTGCATCTATGTGTGCGTGTGTGAGTCGGCATCTATGTGTGCGTGTATGAGTCTGCGTCTATGTGTGCGTGTGTGAGTCTGCGTCTATGTGTGCGTGTGTGAGTCTGCATCTATGTGTGCGTGTGTGGTGGTCTGCGTCTTAGTGTGTTCGTGTTTGAGTCGGCATCTATGGGCGGTTGAGTCTGCGTCTATGTGTGCGTGTGTGAGTCTGCGTCTATGTGTGCGTGTGTGAGTCTGCGTCTATGTGTGCGTGTGTGAGTCTGCGTCTATGTGTGCGTGTGTGAGTCTGCATCTATGTGTGCGTGTGTGAGTCTGCGTCTATGTGTGCGTGTGTGAGTCTGCATCTATGTGTGCGTGTGTGAGTCTGCGTCTATGTGTGCGTGTGTGAGTCGGCATCTATGTGTGCGTGTGTGAGTCGCATCTATGTGTGCGTGTGTGAGTCTGCATCTATGTGTGCGTGTGTGAGTCTGCTCTGGTGTGCGTGTGTGAGTCTGCATCATGTGTGCGTGTGTGAGTCTGCGTCTATGGTGCGTGTGTGAGTCTGCATCATGTGTGCGTGTGTAGTCGCGTCTATGTGTGCTGTGTAGTCTGCACTATGTGTGCGTGTGTGAGTCTGCGTCTATGTGTGCGTGTGTGAGTCGGCATCTATGTGTGCGTGTGTGAGTCTGCGTCTATGTGTGCGTGTGTGAGTCTGCATCTATGTGTGCGTGTGTGAGTCTGCGTCTATGTGTGCGTGTGTGAGTCTGCATCTATGTGTGCGTGTGTGAGTCTGCGTCTATGTGTGCGTGTGTGAGTCTGCATCTATGTGTGCGTGTGTGAGTCTGCATCTATGTGTGCGTGTGTGAGTCTGCGTCTATGTGTGCGTGTGTGAGTCTGCGTCTATGTGTGCGTGTGTGAGTCTGCGTCTATGTGTGCGTGTGTGAGTCTGCGTCTATGTGTGCGTGTGTGAGTCTGCGTCTATGTGTGCGTGTGTGAGTCTGCGTCTATGTGTGCGTGTGTGAGTCTGCGTCTATGTGTGCGTGTGTGAGTCTGCGTCTATGTGTGCGTGTCTGAGTCAGCGTCTATGTGTGCGTGTGTGAGTCTGCGTCTATGTGTGCGTGTGTGAGTCTGCGTCCGTGTGTTGTGTAGCATGTTGTGGAAATAGCTAGTTCGTGGCAGCTCCCTCTCTTCCGCCCTGCTGATCACCTTTAAGTTCCTTTTACTTTTTCTCCTCTCTGACGTCCACTCCTCCTCTTCCTGTATTACATAATCCTGAATTTAAACTCCTAGCTAGACAATCAAGTTATCTTCCCTCCCTAATTTCCCCACTCCTTCCTTCCATCTGCATTACAGTCCTTGCCTGTGTTTCCTCCCTCACTCCCTCCCTCTCCCACCTGTGTCCCTGCGGTGCAGTAATGCAGCTGCATTAGTCCTTATGGAGCAGTTAAATCAAGATAATACTCCAAATGTTAAGGTTTTCCTGGCACAAATCCATTTTTCAATCTCTTTGTCTCCTCCTCCGCTGGTGCTGGTTCACCATTCTCGTTTTTTTTTTTCTTGCTCTCTTTTTGATCTTTAATAACCTGTAAAGCTGGACTAGTTTAATTTGTAACCAAATGACAGCAAGGACATTTACTGTATGTTCACCAGATCAATTTTGTCTCTGTTGCTCTCAAAAAACACCAAACAATGCGCTCAAACAGCACTGAGACAATCATTAAAAAATCAATTAACAACTTTGAGAACAAGTTGTTTAATGAGGTCATTTAGTAAGTAAACACCCTCAAATGCAACAATCTTTTGCCCTTTCTGTTTCATATCATGTAACCGGTATTTCTTTGTGTCTTTTGACTGTTGCTCAAAACAAGCAATTTAACCACGTCATTTTGCTCTAAGAGCTTCACTACTTCTTGACATTCTTTAGACCAGGGGTCTTCAACGTTTTTTAAGCCAAGAACCCCTTAACTGAAAGTGAGACGGAGCAGGGACCCCCATCGCAAAACAATGTATTACATTGTGTAAAAATTAAGTTACATATTAAACTGGGTCTACAATAACATGTAAGATGGCCTAAAGCCTTTATAAATACATTCTGGCATAGAATACTAAGCTATTAAAAAAAGAATTGTTGACATGATTTTCTAAATCATGTTTTAATGTTAATATCCGTGGATGGCTATCTTAGTGACTAACTTACCTATAAGCCTATAAGCGTGCTTATGACCAGTGTTTTTTTTCTCTACTAATCATAGATGTTGGATTCATGTCAATACATATTAATTTTC
>NC_045746.1:24499003-24506094 GCF_008692095.1 Etheostoma spectabile | reverse complement strand
TATAAACAACAATAATTTGGTGGCCCCCCTGCAGTTACTCTGAGGACCCCCTAAGGGTCCCGGACCCCCTGTTGAAGATCTCTGCTTTAGACCAACCCACTTAACAAAAAACACCACGAGCCACGACAAATGTATCAACAAGTCATCCACAATTAAACAACAAAAGCAGGGTTTGTAACTTCCCTCTAGAATAACGTATACATAACACTTTTATCCTAACATCCTTTCTTAGTTTAGATAAGACGTTTTCTGATCCAACATGCTAGAATACATCCTTTAACAGTCCGAGTCAGAAAGTGAAATTCAGTTGGTTGTCATATACAATTTCACCGCTAGATGGGAGAAACTATTACACACTGTAGCTTTAAGGTGTGGTTAGTTTTAAGGTACGATTGGGTTAAATAACTATTTATTAAGGTTAGGGAATCTATGTCATCATGGTTAATAGAAACTAATGTCAGCTCTGGAAAGAAAATGGGAAGGAAACAGCGGCCAGCCGTATCAAAATCCAATGTTTTATTGGCCAAATCATATGTATACATATATATTAATATGTGTGTGTGTGTGTGTGTGTGTGTGTGTGTGTGTGTCACTTGAAGGTAACAAACAAATGTTTTGGGCCATTTGTTAAAACAAATGATACTGTCGTTTTCTATGGAGAAAAGCCTCAGATAACTCTATATGGAAAACAACAAGTTGCAGTTCCTAACAAAAGATGTGAGAGACAACAGATAACAATGTTCTGTTTTGGTGACAGTTTGGATGTTGGCTTTCTGGTTTTAATTCCTAACTTTTAGGGTGTTATGTCCTAGCTTCCTGTTTTCAGAGCGATGACCCTGCAGGGCAGCGAGTGGAGAAGGGACACTCTTCTCTACTGCTGCTCCTTTTATTTTCATTTTCTGATAAAAACAGGTGCAATTCTTCATAAATGACATTTCTGGTGCACCTTTGAAAACAGATTACATGAAATTGCATACGTCTCTCTGTCAAAGACAAATGTGAATATATTTCCTTGGTTCAGAAGTAAATAACCCAACTATACGTTGCTAAAATTGACTGAGGCGAACTCTTCTCTCGTTCTTGGCTGAATGAAGCGTTTAGCTCCAGCAGCCCAGTTGGCAGACAGCACGTCTCCGTTATACTTTGATGTCTCAAATTAATTTCCTTGAGATCTTCTGCGTCGGTGCCAAACATTTAGAGATTAGAGCGTGCAGCACCAATGTAGAGGCCTCGTAATCTGCAGACTACAGAAGAGTAGCCCGAGGAAAATGGACCAGAGGCTTTTCTAAGGACAGCAGCAACCAAACAAAACAATGAATTGCGGATTGATATCGTTGGAAGTGTTACAATGGAAACCTAACCTACTCCTTTTCAGTTGAGCTGTCTGTGATGTGACGCTTAGCTGCATGCAGAAACTAATTTGAACCTTTTTAAAGTTTTGTTTATTCGGAAATGTTACTGTGTTCAGTTGCTTTCTCACCGACGCAAAATCAGACTTCTCTTCTGTTACTTTGATTTATCGGTGTAACTCGGGCCGAACGATTTTTGAAAAAAATCTAATTGTGATTTTTTTCACCAATATTGCGATTGCGACTCAATATGTGATTATTTTTTAAGCTCTTTGTCCTCTGTATTATTCAACGCAGACAAACAATAAATCATTGTATAGCATGAAGACAAGATTAGATTAAACAGAGGCCGGGCCTGTATGTGATGATGAAATTAGGTGACGCATGAATTTATATGAATGTTTTATTTAACTACTTCAGTCACAGTAGGATATTGAGCACTGACCAAGCCTGGTGTAAAAAAACATTCACATAAAAGTCAGAAACAAATCACACAAACTAAAATGCAGATTGCAGAAATATTAAAACAAATATGTGGCTTTACCACACGTAGTATTTAGATTATTATTTCCTGTAATAAACGTATGTAAACATGTGGATTGCACTTTTTAAACACTCTTTCAACTATACTAGACAGTTAAATAAGTAAAAATGAGGCCATCTTGGGGTAACACACGCACAGGGGGCCCAAAGACTGGGGTTGACACCCTGATATTTAATATCAATAAAAGATTAGTCTATCCCATTACAAGATATACATGATGCATGCATATGAAAACTGCACCCCCATACTGTTCGTACAAGGGTAATTTCATGCTAACGCTTCCATTAATCATTGAAAAACCATTTCACATGCACACTTATTTTACCATCTATGTTATATTGTGTGGAAGTTTGGGGAAATACCTACAAAAGCACCTCACAAAATATTTGCACACTGCAAAAAAGAGCAATCAGGATAATAAATCACACCGGGCATTATAAACACACTAATCATCTGTTTTTGAATTCACATTTGCTGACAATTATGGACATTGTTAGGTTCAAAACTGAACTGGATTTAAATACACGTATCACATATACACACAAAGGTGTATTTTTTTAATTATTTTTTTTAATTATTTTTTTTTTTACAGTCATTTATCAGATTCTGGTTGTTTCCCCTCTCTGCAGTCTTTCCCCCGCTCCATATCTTTATAACGGAGCTAGCTAGCTAACCGCTAATCACAGCTAATAGTTGCTAACCGAGCCGTCCGTTCTCCGTGCCTGTATCCATTAACTGCGAGCCTGTATAAAACCCTTCATTTTACTAAAATGGCTGTAAAAGTTTGAAACTACATCTCAGAGTTGTTTGAACGACAGAACTCTGCTCAGGGTACGGCGTAGCGCTAGCGTGGCGAGTTGATGCGTAGCGTTAGCGTGGCGAGTTGATGCGTAGCGTTAGCGTGGCGAGTTGATGCGTAGCGCTAGCGTGGCGAGTTGATGCTTTCTCTGCAGAGTACAGACTGGTTTGCTCTTGCGAGTCACGTGACCAAATCGCAGCCTTTGCGATAAGGAAATCGTGTTTTAACATGTCGCGATATTATTGCAAATGCAATTTATCGTTCAGCCCTAAGTGTAACTTATCACGGTGCAAATGAACAGACTACACTACATTATATTACAATCCCATGATGTATTGTAGGAATAAAGTAACTGTTTCCTAATCCTGACCAAATTGATAACCACGGTAAACCATCACTCATAAGCTATTTTGCTATAATGGAAATCACAACTCTTAACTATTTTTAAATGTACATGAGAGTGAAGAACATCTACAGTTAAGAAGAAGGCCTCCTGTTTGGGTCTGATGGTCCTTTGTTTTTGTTGGACTCCACTACAGAGACTTTAGTTACGTGCACAAACACAAATGACCTTTTGCTCAAAGGCCAGTAGCCTCACACACACTCAGAGCTTTACAGTCTAACAAGCAAACATTACACTGCAGCCTCCCAAAAACACGATTTATAATCTGACTCTGAATCTGAATAATTACCAAGTACAATGAACGAACAAGAATTAGCATCTTTCACATTAGAGTTGTGCTGAGTTTTGCCCCCCAACATAATGACACCAAACCCAACCCTCGTTTCTGGGGAAAAAATCCTCTGCTGCACAATAATTAATGCGCTTTGATTATTAATCGGAGACAACTTTGATAATTAATTAATCGTATTAGAGTATAAAGCCTTTCTTTGTCTTAAGTGACTTCAAACTGAATACTTTGGGGTTTTAGATTCAATAATTGAGAAAGCAGGTTAATTAACAATGGAATGAACTACAGTTGCTGTCTTAAATATTTTAAAAGCATGAGATGAGCATAACATGTTTTTGAATCTATCCTGATACACATGAACCGAGCCAAAAAGAACAGCAAATATCCATCGCAATGTTTCCCCTATCTTCCCCACTGACCCCTTGGCGTGCAGTTAAAACACCAATCATGGTTTTGTTTTGGCATTCAGCTGCTGTGGGAGGACAGATGAGGTGTGTGAGGTAAAAAAATAAGACCTGCATATTTATGAAAATGAGAAGGAAAGAGAGTGTAAGGAAGAGTGCAACAGACACAAAAGCACAATCAGTGCAACTGAATCCCACCAATGAGACTATGCATGCTACAGTATATGATGATCCCTTTGTAATAGTAAGGCAATCTGTTAATAATTTGATATAATGACAAAGAACAAATGTTCTGAATTAGTTTAAAGCACCCATGTCCTGCTCATTTTCAGTGGTTCCTGTGGATATCCACAAAAAAATAGATATGTAAAGAAACTTGAGAGTGTGTTTTTGGTGTGGTGGGTGCAGGATTGGTAAGCCAGAGTGTAAATGGTCATTAGATCGCCTGACTCTGAGTGACAGTAATGACATTTCCTCCAGGTGCTGCAGGGTAAATGTCCATCAAATGTGATCCATGATCCTCCAGCTGTTCGGACTCACACTTGTGAGTCTGAACAGCTGTTTTACAGGATGCTGCTGTGGGCGTCATTTTAGTTAAAGAATCTCTCATTTTGTTTCCCATTGCCTCCTCTTGTACCACTGGTGTTTTGTTTCTCTTTTCTTCTCGTGTAATATAACGCACGCAAACGTCATGTTACTAGTTTGCTATCAAATTGATTGCAATATATAATGAAATGTGGTCTTTGTTTCTTTGATTTCAGTTATTCAAGATTTGGGAAAATTGGAAAAATTTAACTTTTCTGATTTGCTGACAGATGGTAGTTGGTGTCAAGTCGATGTAACTTGCATCACAGGGATCACCAGCTAGTGTTTTTATATTCACTACATATCTGTCCTTCCCTCCTTATGCTTCTCCTTTCATCTTCCACGCCTCCTCCTTTTCTTATCTTTCCAGCTTTTTGCTCTATCTTATCCTCCCAGCAGCCCTTGCTGTTCTTTCCTCGACACACCCCGTGGTTTTGAGCTCCGATCTCGACTCTCGGTTTTGTTCCTCTCCTTCGTTCCCTCTTCAATATTTCCCGCTCTGGTTTTTTGAGAGCCCTAAGCTTCCCTCCGTGTCTCTCTCACCCTCTCCTTTGTCCCCCGTGGCTCCGGCAGGGAGCTCCATCAACTCTAGAGGTCTCCGGTGTGTGTGCGCGTGTGTGTGTGTGTGTGTGGTTGACTTGCTTGTGTGTGTGTATATGAGTTTGTATGTGCCTCCGTGCGTGTGGGCGTGTTGTGAGGAGTAAATGGCAACTATGATCCCCTGGGTCGCATCTCAAATGTACTCACAGAGAGCCGAGTCATGACTAAGACTGCATGCCTTTCATTACTAGAGAGAGGAGAGAAGGGTTGAGGAGAGAGAGAGATGAGAGAGGCGAGAGAGAGAGAGCGAGGAGAGGAGGAGAGAGAGAGAGAGAGGGAGGGAGAGAGAGAGAGAGAGAGGGAGAGAGAGGGAGAGAGAATAAGGGAGAGAGAGAGAGAGAGGGAGAGAGAGGGAGAGAGAATAAGGGAGAGAGAGAGCGAGCATGTCTAATAAGTTGAATCACTCACTCTCATAAATGTTGTCCTTCACCAAGGTTATAATTGTTAAGTTACGTGTAAACGTGGCATTACTAAAAAACAACAACTGACTAAAACTGTAATTTCTGTGTGCAAAACTAACTATAATAAAATAAAATTTATCGAGTAAACGTCCTTAGTTTTCGTCTTTCACAGAGCAAATAACGTTATATCTTTCAGAGATGACATTTCCGACCATAGACCTGTTTTATACAGTCTATGCCACAGGTTTATATATTTTACAACTGGAAACTCAGAAATTCCGACATCGCATGTCAAACTGAACACAACATAGATGCCCGGCATCACGGCGGTACCGAAAGTTGTAAGAAAGCAGCGGAGACCTATTGGATTGCAACTGTGTTTGATAAAACGTTGCAGTGTAAGGTGGTAAAATATGTGGACAATTTATGAAAGAGGAAAATACCACAAATTTAAAAGTACATTTGAGAAGCGCTCACAAGGAGGCTAACCAAGGCCCCCCTCCCCGAAACAGAAACTAACCCCGGTGCGGTGCATGGATGTATGGGTGCAGCCCATATCGGTCATCGGCAAAGGCTGATGGGAAAAAAAAATCGATTTCGGCACAAAAAAAACATCCATATCGGTTAATCGCGTATTACATGCCATTTATCGCACCGTTGTGACGAAAAGAGAGTTGAGCCGGAATGCAAAGCTTTCGATCTACCGGGCAGTTTTCGTTCCTAACCTCACCTATGGTCATGAAGGTTGGGTCATGACCGAAGGAACGAGATCCAGGGTACAAGGGTACCCCGAAATGGGTTTCCTCGGGGGGGCGGGGGGGATGTCTGGCGTCTCCCTTAGAGATCGGGTGAGAAGCTCAGTCATCCGCTTCATCAGCTCGGAGTAGAGCCGCTGCTCCTTCGAGTCTAAAGGAGCCAGTTGAGGTGGTTCGGGCATCTGGTAAGGATGCCTCCTGGGGGGGTCCCTAGGGAGGTGGTCCAGGCCCGTCCAGCTGGGAGGAGGTCGGGGGAGACCCAGGACTAGGTGGAGGGACGTCCAGCTGGGAGGAGGCCTCGGGGAAGACCCAGGACTAGGTGGGAGGGACGTCCAGCTGGGAGGAGGCTCGGGGAAGACCCAGGACTAGGTGGAGGGGTCCAGTGGAGGGAGGCCGGGGAGACCCCGGACTTGGTGGAGGGCCGTACAGATGGGAGGAGGCCCCGGGGAAGACCCAGAACTAGGTGGAGGGATTATATCTCCAACCTGGCCTGGGAACGCCTCGGGATCCCCCAGTCGGAGCTGGTTGATGTGGCTCGAGAAAGGGAAGTTTGGGGTCCCCTACTGGAGCTGCTGCCCCCGAGACCCCATACCGGATGAAGATGGATGGATGGATCAGTTAATCCCTAGCACAGGGCCAGGTAGCATGACGGAGACAACCAGAAGACAGAGAACACTTCAGGAAACCTTTCACCGACAGCTGCTGGTTTGGACACAAGAAAACCCTAAGCGGTAGAAAGTGTGCGTTATTTTTGTATTGATACTGGGACGTCTACACAACTGTGTGAGTCGATTGACTTCAAAGTTCACCACTTCACTCGAACCAAAGTCAAAAACACTTGTTTGTTTATGTCTTCTTTGGTCTATTGGCTATTTAGGTTTTTTTCCTGGAACACGTCACTTCCACATTTTGCAGTTCCTGTGGCGTCTTGTGTAGACTGTTTACATATTTGTGCTCATCAT
>NC_045746.1:24489069-24498993 GCF_008692095.1 Etheostoma spectabile | reverse complement strand
TTGTATGTACTGGTGTTATTGTTGAATACATTGTTAATACATTTAACGTTTCTAAAATTGTATGATGATGTTGAGTTATTATTACACATCTTTCCCCTGACAAATAACTCATATTACATAATGCAAAACTATAAATAAATAACCTTGTCCTTCACCCAAAGTAATGGGTCAGGCCTGAAAAAAGTGTTATGAAACGTGTATGTGCATTATGCATGTAGGCAACTATTAATTTGGGGCTGATGGTCACATCAAGTGTTCAGGAATCACCAGACAAATGGGACAACTTTTGATTAACTCTGATTATATCATCTTCAGCGAAGATTATAATACTAAACAGTTTGAAAGGAGGAGGACCTCCTTCATGTGATACTCTTACACCGTCATACATTGCCAGTCCGTCATTTTTAAACTACATTTAGTAGACATTTTCTGTTTTGATTTCCCCCGCTGTGTAAACACCCTTTCCCTTTTAGTGTGTTCATAGACAATCTGTGGGAATCAAGTCTGAATGTGTTGGTTTCATCTTTGGGTTTTAGAGGCTGCCCTCACCAGAAAAAAACTACAGCAATGTTGTTTATAAAAAAAAAATAGATTCATGAAAACCCAACAAAAAGCATTACAATCCATTCCACTATGTGTCACAATGGCCAGATATATCAATTTTGATGTTCATTAATTGTTTTTACACAGCAGTTAGTGTATTTATTTTTTCGGTTTAGACAATTTTTAGACATTTGAGAGATATATTATAAGTATTTCTTCTTTCCAAATGGATACAAAGCATTTTGGAATCAAGCCTTTTAGCTCAACACTTGGTTCTTCTACTAAACAAATCGATTGCTTGGATCGACTTTTGGTACAGAGCTGTCATTTCTAGTCCCTTGAGATAAAGTAGAACATCTCCCAACTGTATCTTCTACCACTGAAGAGTGATGACTCCCCCTCCCCTCCACCCACACCCTTTGCCTAGAGGGGTTTATTGATATTGATTTGGATGGAAGGCTTCAGTCTCCATTGAAGGGAGTATGAAGGCTGAGGTATTTTTAGGCGCTGACGAGTGGCAGGGACCTGGCAGAGAGAACCGGATCGATGGGGACAGCATCGATGAGGATGTCGAGCCTATATGTTGAGAATACAATACGTAAGAAATATCGCCTCTTGGTGCAAAGAAGACCGATAAGTGAGTCCAGGCTATTGATTTCAGCTGCTAAATCCACTTCACTCAGCCTTTCATCAAAAGGGACATGAAAGAAGGTGGTGGGCTAAAGGAGGGTTTTTTTAAGCTTTGAACAATGATGAAAGTGGAGAAACATCAAGAATTTTCCCTCTTGAAACAATCAACAACTTAGGCAATTTTTCAACATAAGCACCCTCATATTGACTTTGCTTATATGTAGCAGAAGTAGGACTTATTTCAAACACACACATATATATATATATATATACACACACACACACACATATGTACATACAAATATTATTATTGTTATTTGAAGGGTCAAAATTAACTGCAGCAGTCACATTGTGGACAGTATTGCCAATTTGGCGACTTTTCTGACTCTCTTAGCGACTTATAAATATATTCAAATACATTTCTATTGTATTTCATTTCCCATGCATTCAGTCCACAATGATGAGTGAAGAAAGCTCAACATTATTCCCTCTTGAAACAATCTTGGAGTGATATTCAACAACTTAAGCAATTTTCTACAAAAGCACCATCATCTTGACTCGTGTAATTTGCAGCTGAAGTTGGAGTAATTTCAAAAACACTTGACTTTAAGTGTTTTAGTGTCTCCTGCACTGTTTTGGATCCAAAAGCACTGTGAGGAATAAAAGCAGGGTTTTATCACAGTTCTTACCACGAGATATTAGAGACGTACTGTAGGTTATAATTTGTGTTAAGAACGGGGAGGCCTCTCCTGCCATCGCCACTTAAATCTAATACCCTTTAACACCCTAGGCCTTGCTGACTCATACAGGTCATGCCCCCTTGTGTGGATAATTAATCTAATTTTAGCCGGGCAGCGTTATACGTGACAGAGATTCTCTAATGATGTGATAAAAGATGGTGATTCCCAAAAACGTGAGAAGACGGAGGACGTTTACATGCACGCTGCTGTCCTGGTTATGCGTCATATCTTGTTTTTGTTGATATTTGGGATAGGATCATCACATGGAACACAATGTCACAAACTAGTTGAGAGACGTTAACACAAAGGAGAAACAATTAAACAAAAGTAAATACCTAAGTGTAACAATGAGCCAAATTTAGCAGAGAGAGCAGTAAATGTAGGGCTGACATTAGTCCAAAATGAATAATGACAATCTATCTACTGTTCAAATTGTTAATGGAGAAACAAAATGGCAAAGATTTGCTGGTTGGAGATTCTCAAATGTGAGCATTTGCTGTTTTTTTTCCTGTTTTGTGGCATTATAAATTGATAGAGGTCATTCCAAACAAGTAATTTGAAGATGTGGACATTTGATAACTAAACAACACACCCAATAATCCCAAAAAACAGACGCTGTGTTAGATGTTGACTGCTGCCAAGTCAAAACGGGAAAGCATACACGGTGGATGCCAGCTGGAAGCGAGACAGAAAATGAGCTAATGGGCGAGCTTTTATAACCTTCAGGGCCCACAGGACGACCAGGTGAACCACAGCAGAGGAGAACCCTCCCAAAGTGTATGAATCATAGCAGGAGCAACAAGGACAGCTGCAGACAGAGTGGGAGACAAGACTTCTTCATACTGTATATCTCTGATTAAACTTCTCATAGTTTCTGATCAGTGTCTGCTGCCTGTACTGGGTCGGTCACCACTGGAACGTCTTAATTAGGGCTGCACAATTAATCGGGATTTGATTGAAATTGGAAAATGGATTAGTGCAATATCCAAATCGCAGGGCAGCACAATATTTGTTAAAGGCAATGTGTCAAACCACTCTGAATTAAGCATTGTGGTGCTACAGACACATCCCGGCTTACAAATCGTATCCTACAGACTAAAGAAACAACGTATTTTGGTACAGAGCCTCGCAAAAATCCCACTATATTAATTTTAAATTCTTTTAATTTTAATATTTTTCAATAAAAATGAGAATAATGACACAAAAATGAGAATTTCCTCCAATGTCGTGAGTCATTTTGCAATCGGCAACTCAGTTAGAAATGTTCCTCTTATCGTGGAGCCCCAGTCTTAGTGATCAAAAACGGTTGAGAATGAACCCATTTTTGTATATTTATTGTAGTTTAACGCTGTATTCTGCCAGCAATGGAACATAAGCATGACAAGCAATGCTCAAACAATCTTTTCTACACACAACATTAGACTTAGTCATTAGACTTTCACTTTCAATGCTAAATGCTGATGATTATAACAACCAATAAGAGGCTCAAACCCAAGCAGAAGAATCAAAAATACAGAAAGTCAAAGCCAATTCAATTAAACCAGAAATGTATGGCTTGCTCTCGCACTTGCAGACAATATTAAGTAAATTCACCAAGACGTTTTACATTTATTTAGAGCCAAGATTTTAGGGTAAGTCAAGCAATAACTTCATTTTTTATACTGTATATCATTAGTCATACAATTAGTTTTTTTCTGACTTTTACTGCTACTCTTTTTGTGATGTGCTTATGTCATCATGAACTAAAGTATTCCTGATTTTTGTTAATAGACCAGCTCACATATTCATGTTTACCAAACCAATGACAAGGACTCATCTGGGTTTGATGCTTACATGTACAAACAGAAACAGGATTCTCCCTAAATGGATTACAAATGTCCACATAAACATACTCATTCTTGAATTTTCCAACCTCTTGATCTTTGGTTGCTTCTACTTCACTTCCTCTTCCAACTTTACCTTCTTGGTTTGAGAATCCAACCACTGACCTTAGACTCAAAATCCAAACGCTTTACTGTCTGAGGCACCACTGACGCCGACTCGTTATCTCTCCGCCGCTAACACACACCACTTTAAACCCTAGGGTCATTTTTCTGCAGACTGAGTAGAATGATCCATCTGTCTACACCATCTATAGTAAAAGAGCCAGTCATTGTGAGCGTTGTGCCAGAAATAATGTCTTCACATTTGAAAAATGCACACTTAAAAGTACGTGGCCTGGCAAGTTTCAGGGACAAAACTGTCTTTCTCTGTCTGTCTGACTTCTATCTGTTGTCCCACGAAATACATGTAAAGGATGTCAAAGATAACAGAAAGTTGTGCTAAAACAAAAAGTATTTCTACGTATCTCAGTCTGAAATCAAACTGAAACTGTGTTAGACTCAGGCAACCCATTTACTTTGTCCTCGACAACATTGACTCTTTACTTTGCACTGCATTACACACCAGCATGTCTGCACCAGCAGCCAACGCTGGCCAGCAAAAAGTAAACAAGGAAGAGAGAAACAACATCCAATGTAGCATCGAAACTCTACGAGAACGAGGGACCCAAGGGACAAGGACAAAGGGACATTACTGTGATTACGTAATTGTACCTCTGCATTAAAAGACAGGTAACAACGTGATTCTTCCGTTCCTACTGCTACAATAACTGTAGCATTTGTTGTAAAGAGAACTAATTAAGCAATTTCAAAGAACAATTTAGTAATTCAACTGTGAAGAAATTACTAATTTCTAATTATTAGAGGGTGTCAAAATTGGCCAAAATGACTGTGAATGGCGCCGTGTTTATGTTCACGTATTCATTCTTGATGATGATGCTGGTTGTTTTCTGGCCCTCATGACCCCTGACATAAGACTAGATGTAAGTTAAGTACATTTGTACAATGATATGGTATTAGTCTTAGGCCCAATTTGTTAGGAATACCAGTTGTACTATAAAATAGAATGAGAAATAGTATTGTTGCTGCTGTTTGGACAGACCTGCCCCCACTGCTAAAAAAATCCTAAATGAAACAATAGATACAACTGTTCTAAAGACAAGGCTCAACACCAGAGGGGATCTTGCCTTCAACATCAGGGCACTTCGGCTTTGGAACGACCTGCCCGAGCAGATACAAAAAAGGCAGACTTATGCTTCTGTGTTAAATTAACAACCGTGGCTACATACATAGGTAGGTGGAGATACCGACACTCCGCCGGACGACGTCTTCTATGTTCACGATTACAATTACATGTATCTGTGTTTATGTGTATTATTATGTGTATGTGCTTTTGTTTCTACTGTCAAAGCCCTTTTCTAAACTAATTGTAAAGGTGCTATCCAAATAAAGTTTTATTATTATTAATATAACATGTGCTTTCACAGGCTGCACTGAATAACCTCATTTACTTCGAACGTCAGACTCACAGTCAACATGTAAAATAAGGAGAGGGTTAAGTCAGTCATCATAAAAAAAAAATCTTCAGGTTCTGGCTGGTAGACGGCCTGTTTTCTTTTTTTATCACTACATTATTAAACTGGCACTCTATTACTTTACTCTCTTAGTCTATTATGACATGTTAATGACTAACAGAGTGACTTACCCTTTTCCTCACCCTCAAATATTTCAGAATCATCTCTGGCCTTCATGACTTACACTGGTTGTGCCCTCCGTGTGCCAAAGCCTGGCGTGGATAATGAATCTAATTTTAGCACGGTGTGTTTGTGTCCGAGTGTGTGTGACAGAGAAATAGTGGACAGAGTTGTCTTTTTCCCCTCAGCAAGCGTGTTGAAGGCTGCATCAGTCTGACATACTGTTATCTCCTTCTCCCTCTCTCTGTCAGTGTCCCTCGTTCACTCCTCTTCCCGTTTCTCCTTCCCTCGCTCGCCCTCTCCTCTCGTGGATGGCTGAGACAAAGCAATTGTGCACTCTGGACTGATATTTTGTGTCTTCTTGCATCTGTTTTTTCTGCCATGGTCTGAAACCTGTAGCTACTTAAGCACCTGTGATAATGACATTATCTTGAATTCACCTCTCTGTTTTCTCTCTCTCTCTCTCTCTCTCTGTCTCTCCAGCAGTGGATGCGGTGCCGGTACAGAAAGATGGAGATCAGGTAAAATGCTATTATCTTTTTGTATTTTTAATGCCTCCATCGTTGCTGCAATCTATTTTCCCATTTTGCGGAAAGCCACTGTGACAGAATACAAAAGACACCACTCCCGGTGTCCTCAGTTCTCCTCTTACATCTGTCCAGTCACCAGACAGAAATGGCCGTGTGTGAAAGTGTCATTTCTTGTCTCCTCAAATCTTTTAGAGGTGGAAAAAAAAGAAGCGCTGTTACTCACCCAGAAGTGCTTCCTGCTGTGAGACGCCCAGGCCTCGGCCTAAAAGACAGGACGCCCAGATCTAAACATTGAAAAAGGATCAATGATTCATGTGTGGAGAGTGTATTTTTCCACAGACAGTATGTGTGAAGGCCCGTGTGTCTGCGTATATACTATGTAGACAAATTAGATCTTAATTTGTCCAAAAATGGAAATTATGTTAATATCTTAGCTCTCCTGCCTCACAGCAGGAAGTTCCTGGGTTTGAAAAAAGTTAGGGACTCTAAATTAGCCGAGGTGTTAATGGTTGTGTGTCTGCATGTGTCAGGCCTGTCATAACTGTCCAGGGTTTAGCCTGTGTCTCACCCAATGAGAGCAGGGAAAGGCTGAGGAGCGATGAGCAGGTAAAGACAGTGCATGGAAGGGTGTGTAATTACTTTTGGCCCAGGAGAGTTGGGGCTAAAAAGGGCGACAGTTCCTTCACTGTTACCTGACGTAAATGTGAATACCATCAACTTAAAGATGAAAGTCAGCACTTCACCCTCTTTGTTTTATGTTAAATACAATGTGCTGCAGTACAGAGGAGACACAACAAATGTCACTGTCTTATTACTTTATGACTACAATTTATCTATAAACTGCTTTTTCAGAGATTTTGAAACTAAGAAAAATATTAATCTGGCGAGAAAATGAAAGAAATGCAGATACACCAACCTACAGAAGCTTATATTACCCAAACCTATGTATACTCCTGTATGTCTGCACTCTGGCTGTGAAGGTGTGTGTATGTGTGTGTGTGTGTGTGTGTGTGTGGGTGTGTGTGTGTGTTGATAGTCTCTTACCAAGGCCACAGAGCCGCTCTCCCCGGGGCTCCGAATATTACTGAGCCATGTATCACTTCTCAGCTGTAGACCCTGGGGAGAGAGAGAGAAATACAAAAACACAGACATCCATCTTATTGTTTTTCCACCATTGGCTGCTGCTGCTTTCTTTTCTTTAGTGTGTTTAGTGTTTTCGTCCTATACAAGGGTTGAAAGGCTGACATACACCAGCAGTTATTTTATTGTATACACATTTATAAGGTGTATTTATTAACATTACTGCCAGCTGTAGCTTACAAGTGAAAGAGCAAGACGTCAATAACCTGCAGCTCTTTCCCTGTCTCCTGCCTAGTGAGAATAAACACATTAGAAGTGATTTCTATGAAACTTTAAAATATTGCACATATTTTAAGCCCAGTGTTGACACTTCATGGCCATGGCATCAGTAGCAGAATTCATTTTTGATTAAGTGTTGCTCCCGTTGAGCACTGATCCCACGGCAGCCCTCGAGTTGTTTTCTTCCACAAACATAACTCTTCTGTGTAATCTAGATCTGCAGAGAGGGAGGCTAGCAGGTGGAGAGGGATTTGAAAAAGTAAAACACAGGAGCTCAGGGAGACAATTCAGACTCGGAAACAGGGGACTATGAATTTTTAAGGACGATACAATACGAGTATTTGGTTATTTAAAACTCTGATATGCCGATATATATATATTTTAAAATTAATCCAGAAACGTGTTACAAAACATAAACAGACTTCCCTAACATTAGTTATGAGTTCTCACTAAAATAATTTGGTAATAATTTGTTTTATTGTCACAACAGAACAGAGGAACATCAAAATATTTTAAAGTTCTGATAAATAAAATGTATAAAAATACAAAGTTAAGCTATGAAAATTAAAGTCTTTTGAACAAAAACACATTAACAAAAAATAAATCAGTTTTGCCTACAGGGGCGTTGTAGAGCGTCCTCTTGGTGGCAGGACTTGGCAACGCCATCACTAACAGGGCGTTGTAGAGCGTCCTCGGGTGCAGACTATGCAACGCCATCACTAACAGGGACGTTGTAGAGCGTCCTCTGGTGGACAGACTATGCAACGCCATCACTAACAGGGACGTTGTAGAGCGTCCTCTGTGGACAGACTATGCAACACCATCAACAGGGACGTGTAGAGCGTCCTCTGGTGGACAGACTATGCAACGCCATCACTAAAAGGGACGTTGTAGAGCGTCCTCTGGTGGACAGACTATGCAACACCATCACTAACAGGGACGTTGTAGAGCGTCCTCTGGTGGACAGACTATGCAACGCATCACTAACAGGGACGTTGTAGAGCGTCCTCTGGTGGACAGACTATGCAACGCCATCACTAACAGGGACGTTGTAGAGCGTCCTCTGGTGGACAGACTATGCAACGCCATCACTAACAGGGACGTTGTAGAGCGTCCTCTGGTGACAGACTATGCAACGCATCACTAACAGGGACGTTGTAGAGCGTCCTCTGGTGGACAGACTATGCAACACCATCACTAACAGGGACGTTGTAGAGCGTCCTCTGTGGACAGACTATGCAACGCCATCACTAACAGGGACGTTGAGAGCGTCCTCTGGTGGACAGACTAGCAAAGCCATCACTAACAGGGACGTTGTAGAGCGTCCTCTGGTGGACCGACTATGCAACGCCATCACTAACAGGGAGTGTAGAGCGTCCTCTGGTGGAAGACTAGCAACGCCATCACAACAGGGACGTGTAGAGCGTCCTGGTGGACAGACTATACAACGCATCACTAACAGGACGTTGTGAGCGTCCTCTGGTGGACAGACTATGCAAGCCATCACTACAGGGACGGTAGAGGTCCTCTGGTGGACCGACTATGCAACCCATCACTAACGGGACGTTGAGAGCGTCCTCTGGTGGACAGACTATGCAACGCCATCACTAACGGGACGTTTAGAGCGTCCTCTGGTGGACGACTATGCAACGCCAACACTAACGGGGACGTTGTAGAGCGTCCTCTGGTGGAAGACTATGCAACGCCATCACTAACGGGGACGTTGTAAAGCGTCCTCTGGTGGACAGACATACAACGCCATCACTAACGGGACGTTGTAGAGCGTCCTTGGTGGACAGACTATACAACGCCATCACTAAAAGGGACGTTGTAGAGCGTCCTCTGTGGACAGACTATGCAACGCCATCACTCATAACATGGTTGACAGTCCGTTTTAAATATATTTAATTTAATTTATATTGACAAATAAATGATTGTGATAAATTTTAATTTAAAATTAAAGTAATCGGCCATTATAAATGCCGATACCGATAGATTGGGAAATGCCTAATATAGGCCGATAACATGAAGTCAGTAGGATCCATCCTCTGGGCACCATGAACGTCTGTAATGAATTTCATGGCAATCCATCTCATATCTCGTTATTTCAATAGTTATTTCAGTCTGGACTGAAAGTGGTGGATCTCCCGAGAGACTAGACAGCTAGCGTGGTTAAAAAACACTTTGTTGGAACATTTATACTTGTTTTAACTGCACTAAATTAGGGTTTGGTAGCAAAACACGGTGCCGTATTCCTATACAACCGGTATCTACAGGAATGAATGAAAACACAGATTTCTGTGCCACTTGCCCCTGTTTAAGCCTCATGTTGTCCTCGGGTCAAATTGACCCACTTTCCCATATCAATGTTCTTTTTAACAAACCAATTACCCAAAATAACATGATTGAATCCACACAACGCTCTTTGGCAAGTACAAGTCTCTACTTTCATTAATTTCGGGGCGTCTTGTTCAATTTTATAGCATTTGTAAAACAAATTGATGTGTTTTTGAAATAGTATTGAGTAAAAGTTGACATATTCCAGTCT
>NC_045746.1:24488786-24489046 GCF_008692095.1 Etheostoma spectabile | reverse complement strand
CCTTTAATTTTAGTCTCAATAATTCCTAACTTCTGCTTTTCTAACTCAAACATTAGGTTTAATTTCCTATAAATGAGGATTATTGACCATAAATGCCAAAAATAACTGGTAAACTAAAGTTAATGAGTTAGTGTTACATAGTGTTGAAATCGTCAGAAAAGTGGCAAACCTTGAGAAAAAAAAAGCGTTAAAAGTGATGAAAAAAGGAACAAAAACCTAACAAAAACTTAAAAACATTGATTAAAAGCCTCAAAAAAAGT
>NC_045746.1:24488670-24488776 GCF_008692095.1 Etheostoma spectabile | reverse complement strand
TTGATTTTCAATTTTGATGGAAAGACAACACAAGGGTTAAGCCTGTTGGGTGCTAACCCTAACAGGAGGATTACACGGTGTAGACAGCACCGGTGCTTTTTGTTCT
>NC_045746.1:24487170-24488660 GCF_008692095.1 Etheostoma spectabile | reverse complement strand
GACAGCTCTCCAAATTAACAAACAACAGAGCTACGTGGAATTCTCCTTTAATGATACCGAACCCTACACTCAACAGGTAAACACCCTTGAAAACACAAACTACAGGAACACGGGCATCAAAGGTATGAGCTCATCATGCTGGACTCACATTTGCACGTTAAACAATGTCAACGTAAGCGGGGAAACATCCCTGCAGCATCAGGCTCAGTGGAAGGCCCATTAGCTGAAACATCAGCCTGTTTGTGGTTCCACTAAAAGTCAGATCAATACTGAGTGCCCCTATCAGATCTCCTCTGAGGATATAAGCCTTCCACATTCACACAAGTCTGACTAAAAGGATGAAGAACACAAACAGATCTGACTGAGATTGAGCTGCAGCTAAACTAAAGACTTCATTTATCACCATTAGTGTTTTTTTCCTCAAACGAAGGCTTAAGACTTCAAATGAGCTTCCGAGAGACGACGATGCCACAAAGACATTTTCTTGAAAGCTGCTAGATATCTCACCACTATGAAATAGTGTCTTTAATGGTTTCCTGTTTAATGGCCAATCTGTAATGTTTGTAATGTTTTTAAAGTGTAATAGTTTCTGAAAATGCACTGTCACATCATGTAGCAGCAAAACTTTAAAAACATTTTTCAGATAAGCAGCTTTTTAAGCAACATGATCCTGCAGCTCTAAGAATGAAAAGGGCTGCTTATCTTGCATGTAGCACACAATCCTATGGCTGGTTTCTATTATGCACTGTTTTGTTTCTTACATGACTTATTGTCCCATCTTTTCCTTAAGAGATTCCTCATTTCAATCCACAGCTGTTATTCCTGTAAGATTATGTTTGTCACAAACCACAATCAGAATGTTTTATGCCATGTAGGCGGCCTAGTAGCTATGACTGTGCAATATATCTGTACTACATTATATTACAAGAAAGAAGAAAAAACCCACAATTGAAAGTAGTTACTTACCCTGCATCTGGTCCAATGCATGCTGGGATACATTTAGGCACCCTTGAGCAGGATAAATAAATATAGGAAAGGGACAGATGGATAGGTAGTTATTGTTGTGTAAACTGTCTGCTTCAGAACAATGCTTTAAGGCAGCATAAGAGCCAATTTAAGCAGCTGCTCGCAGAGTTAAATGCTGAGCTGTAAATGTCAGTTTACTGAGAGACTGTCAATGTTATTGTGGATGAATGGACTTAGTAATGCTGCTGCGTCTCTCTTCCATTCAGGTTTAATACATTATTGGCGGGGCTACACCGACGAGCTCATCTGTTGTATACTTTATGGAGTCTATCTAAATACAAAATATGATCATGCGCACACTACATTGATGGTGGTGGCGCCTGATTTCTTTTTGTCCTTGGTCGACCAGGAGAGCTTTACCTTCACACACACACTGAGGGGTGCTTCTGAATCATATCCTGCAACCTCTGACGCAAGCTGTGTTATTAACACACACACACACACACACACACACACACACACAC
>NC_045746.1:24485893-24487160 GCF_008692095.1 Etheostoma spectabile | reverse complement strand
ACACACACACACACACACACACACACACACACACAGTACAAGGACAGAGATGGCACTTTATTACAAACACGCTTGACCATTTTAAATCCTGACTGAAACCTCCGACACACAGTCATTAATTCTTCATGTAAGCTACATTCTGACCCAGGACTCTGTTTAGTGTGTTTGTGAAGACTTTAAAATACGTACCGTTTTGTTCTCTATCACACACAATGCTAATAATAATGTGTCTGCATTAAGGGTTGTTGATCAATACCAAAGGCTGATCAACTGGGCCAACTGATGAGATTTCAACACCTGCTGCGTTGTATCTTCGACTTATGTTGATGTAAGAGAATATTTGGGATGACCATAGTGATTATGACGTTTGTCGCTCAGTTCTCCACTTCAGACAGAAATTAAAGGATTGACATTGGCATTTTGACACTCGGGGTCCCCAGAGGATGAATCCTACCGAGGTTGACATTTTGGTTCTTTAGTAAAATGTCTTGACAACTATTGGATAAATTGCAGTCATGTCCCCCTCAGGGAGAATAGTAAAAAAAAAAAAAAACTTAAATCACTGATTATGTTTAGTGCTTATTAGCAAATAGTGAAGAGGGTAAACATTATACATGGTCTGTGTCTGGAATCACTCATTCATTCATTCACTCACTCATTCATTCACTACTCACTATGTCAGGGAGTTCTACATAATAAACTCATCGGCAAAAATAAAAAAACACACTTGTCATTTCCTCTGTGCCAAAACATTGCTGTCGCACAAATTAAACATCCATATCGTCGCCGTGGCAGCAAATAAAAGCTGAGTTTGGCTTAAATATAATACATACATGGATAGTTTGCCTGTAATAGTTTCACATTAGGGCTATAGAAACTAATTCCAAAGGTTAAATATAATTTGAATAGTAAAACATCAATCAATCAATACAATTCAAATACTGAAATTACTATTCAAATGTGATTTTTTTAAATAAATACGTTGGCTAACATTAGCTGATTTCCCTCTTCTCACCTCGGCCTACCCGCATGTGAAAACGAAATGCTTTGTCATGTCACTTCTGATTAACTGCTGAAGACTTTTCTTTTTGATGTTGCCTTTCTTTAAATGACTGTTCATTTCTTGAATGTTTAATTTCTTATGCTGCACTGTCACTTTTATTCTTGTGTTTTATGTGTCTTCATGTTTTTATTTTTAACGGCTTATTCATGTGTTTTATCGGTTTTTATTTTGTTTTAACTGATTTTGTGTAAAGCACTTTGAATT
>NC_045746.1:24484809-24485883 GCF_008692095.1 Etheostoma spectabile | reverse complement strand
TGTTGCTGAAATGTGCTCTACAAATGAAGCTGCCTTGCCTTAACAATAAGTCAGCGGGAGTGAGAAACACAAGGCATTGGGAGGTCTTCAGATCACGGCGCTAACGTTAACGTTACATAACGTTAGTACAGTGGAAATGACCGGCTGCAGCTGGGAATCGGAACAAGGGGGGGGGGGGAAATAGTTTTAACATGACTTTAAAATCCTTATCCACCGACACAACATGATTATGTCATTATTAGTTAGCTAGCTCGGTCGGGTTTCGTAACTGTGTCGTGAGTTTTAGGAGCTTAAAAAAAGCACTGAGCTATGACGTAGGTCCCCTTCAAAGCCAGACCAATGGTGGAAGTCCCTCTAGTGGACAGAACGTGTAACAACAACCACATGCTTATAGTGGCGTTGGCAATGAATAAGCCTGAGTGATGTAGGACATGTTAATAACAGGCTGTATTTGAGCATTACATATTTGATTATTATTCAGATATATTTTTTTTTAAAGGTACAAATTAAAGTCACTTTTTTAACGGCCCTAATTCCAAAAGTGTTTTTCCCCATTCAATTGTTCCATTGATGTTTCAGAAATTGCTTCTACAAGGAGTTTTAAGTCTGGAAGCAAGCCAACCAGCTACGAGAGGAAAAGCATTTGATTCGGTGAAAGAAAGAGTTTGATCACGACAAAAAAGGCAAACGTACAAAACTGTGAACAGGAACTACCACAGACTTCAGTGGTAGCAGCTCGCCCTAGCCCTCCGCGGTTTAGGTAAACTGTTCTGTTACAGGGTAGGAAGGAGGACCCAAACGCGGAGTGGAGGGAAACTTCATAAAAGGTTTTATTGTCTTTAGTCCAGCAAACTCAGGAGCAAAACAGCAGGGTACCAACAAAAAAAACCTAATACCAGAATCACAGAAAAAGGGCGAAAGTCCAAACAGGAGACAAAAACACACAAGGGAAACTCACGGGGAATGCTGGAAAACAGACGTGGATCACAGGTGGAAGACGTGGCGAACTAGAATGATCTGACAAGAGACAAAAGGAACAGCGGGGTTAAATACAAGAGGTAACGGGGAACAGGT
>NC_045746.1:24484718-24484799 GCF_008692095.1 Etheostoma spectabile | reverse complement strand
GGTGAATCACATTAGGGCGGGGCAGGACAATCAGGCACAAAGCAAAGCTAGACTAGACAGGAAACCATACTATCAAAATAA
>NC_045746.1:24452706-24484708 GCF_008692095.1 Etheostoma spectabile | reverse complement strand
AGAACAAACAGACACACAGGGGAACACAAGACAGCACCAACAACACAAGACTGGAGAGAAAACTGAAACACAAACACAGGGAAGGCCAAAGGGGACAAATAACCCCAAACATGCCAACTTTGTACCCATTCTGACAGAAGTATGAGGGGAAACTGTCAAATCTGTATACATTTTAAATAAATATGTACGAGTAGGCTACTTGAACAAATTGTCATATTTAATACAATTTATTGGATTATTATATAATCCAATAAAATAAGCTACACTGCATTATGAGCACTTTTACTTTTGGTACTGTATTTTTTGATAATACTTTTGTACTAATACTTAAGGAAGATGTTGAATGCAAGACTTGCAACGGACAAGTGATTTGTAATTTTGTAATTTTCTAGTTTTACATGATCTGAGTCGGTCTTCCACCTCTGTAAATCACCAACATCAGTGATGCATGAACACAACCTGCAGCGGTGTTTAACACGAGAAACACACAGCTCGGTTCAGCGCTGAGTTGCAGCTCAGCTACAGCAGCAGATAACCTTTAACATCACCTGCCGGTCACACGGTCCGCTCACGGTGAAGTCCTGTACCCCGTCTTTAACAATATCTGGGTAGCACGTTCTAATTTCTCACTCTTCATAGTGTTACCTAGTGGTTAAGAAATACTTAACCAATGCTTTGTAGCTCTGTAATGGCGTATCTCTATAAAGCTCCCGATTTCTTTATTTTTTTCCAGATCCTAGTATTGTTAAAAGACTTTAAAGTACAGCACTTCCATGCAAAGAGGAGGTATTTATAATATTATATTTTGTTTGACTTTCCACAAGACAAGGGTCATACATGACTCAATGTCCCTTTAACACTAAATATATTTTAAAAAATCATTGACAGAAAATAGGGTACTGCCGTTTGAGTATATTTCTCTCACTGTACGAGTCATAATCCTAAACAAATACAGTAATCAGATTTGGTTCACTCGGATCTCGGTGATATTTTTAAGTTTATTATTTATTTATTTATTTACTGCTGAGCCTGTTCATTAGCTCTTGAGATGACATAAAACATTCAATTAGTTCATTTGAGCATGTCAGCTGTGTGAGTTTTGTACAGTGAGTGTTAATAATTGACAATGTTGATGTTTGTTCAGGTTTAAAAATTGTTTTTTCTTGGTATAGTTTTGCTCGGGGGAAGTTAGTGTTGACTTATTCCCCAGATCGTTCCCTGCTCTCGTTAATGTGGATCAGACACAAAAAACACAATGAGGTGACTTGCTCATGGCTTAAAGGAGGATTATTCTTATTCCTCATTCACTTGTCATGAAAAAATAAACATCTCTGACATGAATATTACATCGTTGCTTCCGAGAAAGCAAAAAGGAGCCCGCAGGAAGACAGAATTAACTCTAGATTCCAGTTTTGGCTCGCCCACGGTTTCAAGTTGGGAACCATTTCCTGTATTTGACACCACATGAAGGATGCCAATAATGCCTTGAACCATGTCAGACCCAAATTCAAATTCATTCATTCATGTAGAAATTCTTGTTATAAAGTCTCTGAGTCCAGCAGCTGCTGATTAGAGCATGAATAAATACAAAAACAGAGCTCCAGCGTAATGTTTTACTGCTTTCGGTGCTTATTCTCTTTTTGCCAGATTCAAATGTGGCGGTCCATCCTCCACCAGCCGTGTTATCGCCGTATTAGCATTTTTATCATTATTTGGTTGGTTTCTTTAGATGACCTTATGGGAATGAATGATGCACCTTTACAGCTGCACAAGATGAGATTTTTATGTAAAAATCCATCTCTTATTCATCCGTAATCACACAAGTGAGGATGCAATAAGAAAGGAACACATTCCCTCACAATGAGATGCAGCTGATTCAATCCATCTGTGTTGTGAATTTATTACTGTTGGCTGTGGTCACAAAACTAAAAAAATCAAGCCATAATAATGAAAAGAGCCAGGGCTTTATTAAAAAGCCCAAATCACAAGCATCAGTGTAAATCTCTGGTATAAAGCATGCTAGACCTGTTATGTTGGTTACTAGAGGTGCAAATCACAACTCTTACCATGATACAATATTATTAATATTATATTATTATTATTCTTTGGACAACGATACGATATTAACTGGTATCACAAAGTATGTCAAGTATGACAGAATACGATTATAATTCGATAGATTTCAGGGGTCTGCGAGGGATATAGATTAGATTAGATTAGATGATACTTTATTCATCCCACACCGGGGAAATGTCCTTGTTACAGCAGCATTTTCTTCAATAAAAGCAAACGAAACAAACAAGTAAACACAAGAAAAACAAGCAAACAACAGACAATCAGCAGAAGGTAGACTGAAAGTAAAGTGGCATCAAATAAAGGTTTTGTAAAGTGCAGTCGCCATAGTACAAGAAACGTAGAATACGATTTAATGTAATATATATATATAATATGAGACGATATACGTCCACTCTATCACTTACATTTATATAAATGCACAAAAAACAACTAAAATCTCATTTGACGATTTTATAACTGAGCTCTTCCAGACATTTGAGGGAAAAATATTCTTTTTTTATAAAGAATAAATATAAACTCAATCCAGACTGATGTATCGTTACACCCCTTTCGGTTACATGTGCTGTCAGCAGCTTGTTGACACCTATTAGATGACTTTTGGGTGTTGACATGCCAACAGTTAACTAAAATGAATACATCAACATGAGCAAAGCGGCCCTGTGCAGCGTTACATTTTCTTTAACCCTGGTGTTGTCCTCGGGTCAAATTGACCCGTTTCAAAGTGTTTTATATCAGAAATATGGATTTCTTTTAACCAAATTGTCCAAAAATAACATGGATGATTCCATACAACATTCTTCAGGTAAAATTAATGCTTACTTTTATTTAATTTTTTGGGTGTTTTATCTTAAATCTTATAGATTTTGTCAAAAACAATATCCGGACTAAACTTTGACATCTACCCATCTAAGATCCACTCAACGTCCTCTGATCTGAACTATTAGTCAAAATACTTCATAATTTCTGCCTTTTTAACCAAAAAATTGTATGTGTAATTTGATAAAAATGAGGTTTGTTGACCAGAATTCCAAGAAGAAATTAAAATCTATTATTAAACCAGCTCAGGTTTAAAAAAAAAAAAAAAAAAAAAAAAAGCGCCAAAATTGCAGAAAAGTGAGAAATAAATCAGAAAAAGCGACAAAAACATCGGAAAGCACGACAACTAAAAAATCTATTTTTACCAGGAAGGACAGATTCATGGTTAACGGGAAGACAACACGAGGGTTAAAGCAGCTCCAAATACAGCAGAGACAAGACACCCTGAAAGAGGCAAGTATGCCCGTATGGTTTGGGTATTTTGTCAGTGTAACGGTCCGTATTTTTAAAGGCTATTTATTCTTACACATCCACTTGAGTGCCTGAAAGTGGATTTTTTTTTTTTTTTTTTTTAACCTACCCACAGATAACGGCAGAAGCACTTATGTTACCACTATTTTCCTTCATATTGAATAAAGTAGTTTGAGAGAAACAATTATCCAAACTTTCATAGTCGGGGTTGACACGATAAACGCTAATGTGCAAGTGAAAATAAGATCAAATATAATAATAATAATAATATAAATAAATATAATAATCAGCCAAGCATTTCCCACACGGGACAAAGCCAAAGCATTTAAGTCTGACTCAAATGTGCCGATTTTAGGATTGTCTTTACACTTCCTAATGTCACATGATATTGTAGAGAGCGTTCTGCATTAAAGGGAAAGCTTTATGAATTATTTTCACTGAAGCAATGTCATTGATGGCGAGGAATTTTAAAGATTAAGGAGCGTTACATTTCATATGTTAACATGAACACATCTCCTAGATGTCTCCAACCCTCTTCTGTAGCAGCAGCAGCCTCGTGAGCAAAGCAAATAAAGTTTGGCATTTTATTTTGACATAATGTTTGGGGCATTTTCCATGTCCCCTCCCATGCAGTCTGTGATCTGTGGCCTTGAAGACTACAACGGTGATAACAAACTGGAGAAACTCTGATGTTAAAAAATAAGAAACCCCCCCAAAAAAATCCCTTTCGACAGCAGTGTGTTTAAATTCTCTGGAGCGACGGCAGTTTCTAAAATGTTTCCCTCTCCCTTTCTGCCCATCGTACACTGGGATGAATATGCACGACTGTCTGACTGTGTGTGTGTGTGTGTGTGTGAATATGAGGACACACAATAAAGGGTGTCCAGGTTTGGTCACCCATCAGATTTGCCGTTGCCCTGGGCAACTGCTGAATGGTATCCATTGGTTACCTAAACATTCTGAGCATTGTGGATGGACAAAGAGGAATGGTGCAGACGACAGCACACACACTGAGTCCCACACACAATTACACCATTTCTATATTTATATTCTGATCCCAAGAACTGCTTCTTATGTCCTTCGTCTCTCTTCCTACACTTTAACTCAGCTGATTAAAAAAGAAAAGTACGGTGAGATGAGGCCACTGCGTCGCACGTCTACATACACACGGACAGCTCGTCCTGTAGATTATCGTCACGCCTGTCTGAATTACAGAACAATCATTCCTAATCTTATTGTTCTGGTTAGATACTGACAAATAGGGAAAGTACTACCATGAATTAGGACATTTCTAAATACAAATGAAAGTCTACCAGAGTCAATCAATAATACATGCAGGGGCGAAAGATTGGATTCATCTAATAATAATAATAATAATAATAATAATAATAATAATAATAATAATAATAGGTATATAATAGGTATATTAGGTATATTAGGTATAAGCACTCATTTGTCCCTGTTGCAGTAAAGCTCATTAATGAGCAGCGATGAATGTATGACTATGAATTCTTTAAGGTATATCTGTGACCGTGATGGATGAAAAGGATGAATGAAATTGTTTTTAGTTTTGAAGTATGGCTTTTTATCTTATTTAGTCTAGAAAATCGTAAATCTGCAATTTGCACAGCCCCTCGAGTAGCCCATATGTTGTACATGTACTGTACATTTGTCTTTTAATTGTTTTTAACCCTGTGCTGGTCGTTGTCTTTTTACTCTCGCAGCTAAGTAAGTTGCTCCGTGTCCAAAGCAAATGTCTCCTTAGGGAGACCAATAAAAGTACTTTGACTTTGATTTTTTTTAACTCAATTTAAGAGCAGATTCACTTAAAATATAGTGGTTAAAGTTCTAAAAGGCAAGTAAAAATGTAACTCCACACATAACTGTAATTAGGAACGGCTGACACCCTAATATACAAACTGTAAAAGCATTGTAATCAAATGTAATTTAGGACTAAGGCTTAAGACCAGTTTCAATGTCGCAAATCTCTTACCTCATTTTTAAATCTCCCTCTACTCTTCCCGCCTTTGCTATACCTGTACTCTTCTCCTCCCTTTCCTCGCCTCTCCTCCCTCCCTCCCCCCTCCTTCACCCCCAGCATGGCTGTACCCAGTTTTACTGGGAAGGAATCAATGTAAGTCTCCTGGTTTAAACCTTGTTCTTTTTTTCCCCTCCTCTTCTTGTCATTTCACTCTCCATCACTCATTCACTACTTAAGTTTGGGCTTTGAGAACATAGGTTAACATCCAACTCCTTCATCCTTCCCCCCCTTTCTGCCCCTCTCTCTCCCCCCTCCTCTTCCTTACCCCCGTTTTTAGGGGTCCAAGCCCGAGGATGCGTGAACCGCGTGAACCCTGCTGTGTGAACCGCGTATCGCCTTGCGATACGCGGTTCACACAGCAGGGCTGTGGAAAAAAAAGAAAACAAAAAAAAAGAACCGGGCGCTATTGTTTTCGGTAAGATTTTCCTCCATTTTTCTTCTCCGCATAAAGTGGGTGCTGCAGCCTAACCGTACATGGTGGCGACGCGCCATTTCAACGTCCGAAGTCCGCAAGACCTCAGCCAAAAAAATTCATCCACTTCTACCACTAGGTGGCGCTATAGCAGAAAAAACACGTTTGGCCCTATACTCCCAAACCGTACATCAAATTTAAAAACCTTACATCCACGCGTTCCCTGGATCCTACTGAATCTCGTGATGTAGGCCACCCCATTTCCGCCTAGACTTTTCTGCGTGAAAAATCGCGATTTATCAAAAACCTACTTTTCTATCTCCTCCGAGACCGGCAATGGATCTGCACGAACTTGGCACATAGCATCTCCAGACCGACTGACACAAAGTTGTATAAAGATTTTTTATAGGATAAAATTGCGCGTGTTACGCAAACAATTTTGTAGCTAGCTATGGAAACATTTCCTTTGCCATATCTCGGCCAAAGTATGCTATCAAAGCCAAACTTTACAATATTACTGCTATGACCCCATGAGGCTCTGTACCAAATTTGACGAACAGTGCCGCTAGGGGGCGCCACAAATACAAAAATGTGTTTTTTCACGAACAAACTTTGCATATCTCAGCCAAATACGTGGATCGACACCAAACTTGGGGTGATTGTTTGGATGCCGCACGGAAGCTTCATACATATTTGGTAACGATGGGCCATTAGGGGGCGCTATAATCGCGTTTGATGTTTTTGTGGACAAAGTCAAGTCGTTTAAATGGGGAATTTGCAATTGCAATATCTCTGCGCAGTAAATGCTATCAAAACCAAACCGGCAATGATTGTTTCACCCACCGCCCGGAGGCTCACTGCCAATTTGGTAGACAGCCCTCCGGGGGCGCTTTAATCACATAGAACAATTCCCCGGGTCGCTGGGGACGACTGGCGCGGGGAGGCTTGGACCCCGTTGAAACTGCGTGCAGTTCTAGTTTTTCTTCTCCACATAAACCTGGTGCTGCAGCCTAAACCGTACATGGTGGCGACGCGCCATTTTCAGGACTGGTCCGAAAGTCCGCAAAGACCTCAGCCGAAAAAAATCATCCACTTCTACCACTAGGTGGCGCTATAGCAGAGAAAAAACACGTTTGGCTCTATAACTCCCAAACCGCACATCAAAAATTTAAAAACCTTACATCCACGCGTTCCCTGGATCCTACTGAATCTCGTGATGTAGGCCACGCCCATTTCCGCCTAGACTTTTATGCCTGAAAAATCGCGATTTATCGAAAACCTACTTTTTCTAACTCCTCTGAGACCGTGCAATGGATCTGCACGAAACTTGGCACATAGCATCTCCAGACCAACCTGACACAAAGTTGTATAAAGATTTTTTATAGGATAAAAATTGCGCGTGTTACGCGCAAACACATTTGTGTAGCTAGCTATGGAAACATTTTCTTTGCCATATCTCGGCCAAAATAAATGCTATCAAAGCCAAACTTTACAATATTACTTGCTATGACCCCCTGAGGCTCTGTACCAAATTTGACGAACATTGGCCGCTAGGGGGCGCTACAAATACAAAAAAGTGTGTTTTTCACGAACGACTTTGCCATATCTCGCCAAAATAGGTGGTATCAACACCAAACTTGGGTGTGATTGTTTGCATGCCGCACGGAAGCTTCATACTAATTTGGTAACGATGGCCATTAGGGGGCGCTATAATCGACGTTTGTTGGTTTGGTGGACAAAGTCAATGCTTTAAATGGGTAATTTTCAATTGCAATATCTCTGCCACAGTACATGCTATAAAAACCACACCAGTAATGATTGTTTCGCCCACCACCCGGAGGCTCACTGCCAAATTTGGTAAAGACAGGCCCTTCGGGGGCGCTCTAATCAACATAGAACATTTCCCCGGGTCGCTGGGGACGACTGGCGCGGGGAGGCTTGGACCCCGTTGAAACTGCGTGCAGTTCTAGTTCTTTTTCTCAACACAAGCTCTCCCTATGCTAATCTACTGTACTGCAAGCCTCATATGTCATTATATATATCTATATATATAGATATATATATAGATATATATATCTTTATATCTATATATCTATATACATAGAGAGAGAGAGAGAGAGAGAGAGAGAGAGAGAGAGTCACAGATAAAAGCTGCAATGAGCTTAGCCTCAGCTGAAGCCTTCGTACAAGTCCCAGTTTTTACTGAAAGCTCTGCATGATTAAGTGCATCACTCCTCAACTGTTTCCGTACCATAAGCAGAATTCATTTGCACAATGTGAATTTTGTTGACTCAAATATGCTCGGAGACAAATAATCTCACATAGACAGACTTCCCCGCCAACCCAAAGGGAGGGTTGTTTGACTTTGAGATTGACATTGAATTCTTGGACTTGTGGTTTGTGTTTCAACCCAAGGTAGACCATGTTTCTATTTTTAGTTTTGGTGAAAAGCTATGTGTGCTAATGTGTTAGCAAAATGCATTTTATCAAACTTGGCAGGCAGCCGAAATTGTATCCTCGGCTATAAATCAAAGCTCTTCCTTAAACCAAGTGAAGGCTTCTTCCTGTTATCCAGTTGCAGTAAATACAGCAGTAAACTGTTGCCTATTTGCACTCTCCTTTTCTTTTTAGCTCAGCGTTGGTCTCCAAAAACTCCTCAATGTTCTACTGTCTTTAACGCATCTCCGATACTGCCAACACATATAAAGCGTGATGCTTCCCGTCGGATTCTGAAAAGCTGGTTGATGCATTTATTTTCCGTTGACAAGATGACTGTAATCCACTTTTTGCTGGACTGATCAGGTGTTAAATAAACTCCAGTTCATTCAGAACGCTGCAGCCAGGATATTAACTAAAACCAAAAGGTTTGAACAGATCACTCCCTATTTGAACTTCTTTTCACTGGCTTCCAGTAAAACACAGAATTGATTTCAAAATATTTCTTGTTTTAAAATGTATAAATGGCTTAGCGCTTTCCTACGTCGTTGACATTGAATACACACTGGACAGATCCCTTGTATAATCAAGTAAAGGTCTCGTTAGACCTAGAAAAAAACCCATCTTATGGTTCCATCCTACGTCTTCTGCATGTGTCTTCTATATAAGAAGACTAAAAAAGTTGTGTTTCCGCAAGCTTTTAGATAGTTAAAAGGTGGCGCTTTTACTTTAGAATCAGTATTATTATTATTATTTTTATTTTTATTATCTTACATGTTTTTGTCATGTACTGCATGATCTTTTGCATTTTATTTTGAGTCTATGTCTGTAAATAAACTTGACCGGACCAATTAGTCACTCATTTCCACTCTATGTGTGTGTCTGCTGTGTGGTGCTGGGCAGGCGGGTGGGGGAGCGAGGGCTTCTGGTGCTCCAGCCCTGAATGTTTTCTCAAATGCCCCAAATCTCTTAGTTATTAAAATAACTTCAACTTTGTGTCGTTTACCCTCAGTCTCTCTGACTGGACCAGCTAATCAAATGGAGCAAAAGTTCTGTGGAAATATCAACATTTATTCAGTGAACTCGTTTAAAAGTAGTTTTTAAGATTAGTACTGCTGTTTTCGCTAAATTCTACCCTACCTATGTCATAACTTAAAAGTAGTTACATCAGAAAGTGTTTGCCTTGCTTTAGGTTGCAGGAGTAAAAACGAGTCATCGTCAACACTTGTGAACTAGATTGTTTACACCGTCTGGCTCCGCCTCTGTGTGCAGGTAGTGCTTGCTGAAAACAGCTGCTTATACTTAACTCATTTGAATTATGATAAGTGTCAACAATGCTGCTGCGCTTAGTGTTTAAATGTCTGCAGAAGGCTTTACTTTTACACATTAGTGGGATTGGGCAAAAAACTGGAACGCTCAGAGAACTTCAGTTCTTCTGTTGGGTCCAAATACATGTTCAACAAACATAGCCTCGCACATACTTAGACTTGGCATTCTTCTATACACGCCTCATTGTCCCTTTGTATTTTATTTAAATAATTACTTTTTTTTATACCTTTTTTTTTTAATGTGTTTGTGTTTGTATGTGTATATGTATGTGAGTGTATATATACTGTATATGAATGTGTATGTATGTATATATACAGTCAGTGCAGTATAGGTGTAGGTATATGTGTGTATACTGTATATATGTGTATATATGTATATAAACTTTATTTTTGTCCTATACACAAATCACAATTGCACTGAAAATTGTTTTTCAAAAAACGCTAATAAAAAGAGTTTTGAAAAAAAAAAGAAAACAAACAAGCTTCTCATTGAAACACAACTAAAAGAAGAGAAATCCAAGATGATAGACTGCTATAATAACTATACACGCTGTACGTACAGCTGTATTGCTAGACTATATAATATAACTGTTACATGCAAAGCGAGGATTTGCGTCAGATATGATAACACATACAGTAGGTGATACTCCTCTTGAAGTCCTTTCAGTTTGCCTTTATACAGAAATAATTCACTTTAACTCAAAGTATTACATCACCTCTATCAAACAATCCCCCGGTGTAACAGAGTCCACGTTTTTCCTACTATTTCCCACTGTAATTAGGTGTTGGGAGGACCTCATTAGGAGCCGGGCTCTGTCTCAGTGTTCATTAGTCAGCTGGTTGGTTTGCCATGAGCACTGACGCCTGGAAGTACAGCAGAACTCACACAGGCATGAGACATTTCAGGTTGGTGTGCTGCACACGCGAGTGCAGCTGGTCTTACGGTCTCCAAACCTCCTCTTACTGGCTCTAAAAAGTAGCTTCAGACTTCCTTAAACGCTGATTCAGTTCTTTAAAAGTTCACGTCCGCTCTTTCCACTATTTACCCATCTAATCTGTGTACAGTATATAAGTATTTAAAACACAGTATCCATCAGTAATATGTTCCATATTAAGTTGTTCATGATTCTGCACCATATTCCAGCGGCTGTGCTCACAAAAGACTCCATTTAAATTGCTCTTGAATCACCACTTAATTTTCACTTCAGTTTTTCCTTTTAACTAGTTTATCTATGATTCACTTCTTTTCAAGCAATGATCCCTGTAAGTCTTTTACAAGGTATTTTAATAATTAACCCTTCTTTTTTATTCCCTCTATTACAACCTCCCTTCTCTTCTTCTATCTCCCTCAAACCATTTTCTGAATCCTTAATCATCTGCTCTCTTTGCCTCCATTTATTTACTCCATTCTCTCTTTCTTGCATTTCTTTCTGTCTCATGTATTCTTATTTTGTAATTATTCCTGTCATATTGCATTTCTTTTTTTCTACATTCTCCTTTTGCATTCTTTCATCTCTCTTAATTTTTCCTACACCCTCTCTGCTCCCACTTCACCTCACTCCCCTCCCTCTCTCCTTAGTTGTCCATGGAGGACACAACTTCCATTCTGCCTCGCCTCAAGATGAAGCCGGCCCAGGCCTACGGGATCGGGGCACTGGCTAAGTCCTCTCTGACAGGTGTGTCAGGTGTGTGTCTGTGCTGCTACATGGTAAACAGCCCCCATGTTGCCTCCACACGCTCGTCAGAGGGTCAAGGGTGAAGTTGTTGTTGGGAAGTGAAAGGGGCTTAACTTCCTTTCCCTGTTGTGTCAAAGATCCTTTTGGGTTTCTTTTTGTGTGGTATTCAGATGGTTGTTGGGCGCCAGAGTCGTGCAGCAGCCAAATAATCAACGTGTGGTTTGGTTTAACAGTAATCACCACAATCTCACCTCGATATACATGAGAGAAAATGGGGCATTTATTACTAATTAGTATTGATTATGATTGAAATTTAAATGTGGTAAGTGTTATCACTCATTAAGCATTAGCTCAGCTATGTTACAGTCTGTATGCCTGTTGCTAGACAATCAAACCATGCAATTCAATTCAATTTTATTTATAGTATCAAATCCTAACAAGAGTTATTTCAAGAAACTTTACAGATAGAGTAGGTTTAGACCACACTCTATAACTTTGCAGAATGAAGTTTCAAGATAAAAGTTGTTAGGAAATTAATTTCTGGCCCAATTTGGAAGCAAATGCAACATCATCCTGGAATACACAGTGTTGGCATTCAAAATAAATGCAAGCGTGCATGCCAGGTAGATTAGTCTGTAACATGCATCACGATTGTCTAAACAGAAGAACTTTTTAGTGGTAAATTCAAGCCTCCAAACCAACAGGCCCACGCAAACAGAGCATCTTCTTTTATGGTCTGGTGTACACTAATTCAGTAGCCTAACACAAACAAAATAAATAATTTATCATAATAAACAATGTAAAAAGTTAGAAGTAAGGAGGATGCTATTATTATTGCTAAATAAATAAATAATTATTAAAAACAACCTGCTGGCCCTGAAAGTGAATTTCGTTCTCAGTGTGTCTAACATGCTGGACGACAATAAATTGATTGATTGATTTAAATGATCTGGGTTAGCTTACCAGCCATTCTCCAAATACTCATACTAGTCTATAGTGATCAAAACAAGCTAGTTACGAAGCCACTCATTAAATAGCTGGTTTTCAAACATCTTGAAAGCCTTCGTCAAAAGTAAATAAAAAGTCCTGATCTAAGAGATTTTAAATTAGACAAGTTGCCAGTTAGTCAAGGTTCTCTGGCTGCAATACCTTTCTTTAAAATCCCTTTATTATAAATTAGAAAGCTAAAAGAAAGTGTGGGGAGAGATACGTTCAAGTGATGTCCCTGGCCAGACTCAAACCAAGGTAATTAAACAACATTTTACATCCAGAGCAGTTCTTTATTTGAGATTTGTTAGACTAAAAACTCCATTCTTCCTGTTCTTTAACTTGGTTTCTGCGCTGCGTGCCGGCCACACAACCATCTGACACATGTGGAAAAAAATCAAAAGTATCTTTACACGTTTGCCACAAAGGGCGACTTTGTAAATCCAAACCTCGCCTCAACAGACAACTTCACTCCAGAGCCGGAGGAGGAGCTTGGAACCAACATGGTTCACCCCTGTGGGTGCCCCTTCCTGTATCACTCCCTACTTCCCCTTCTCTTCCATTGATATCAACAGCAGACGTCAATGACAGACACAGTTCGCTGAGTCATTGACGGAAATCCAATCAGATCTTTAATTTCAAAGAAACTAAAGTAAGTGAGATTACTTACTTTAATTACTCACTGAAGCATCTCCACAGGTGTGTTGGGACATGTAGTGTATTTGTACTGTGGCCGTGCTGGTGGTGGTGGTGCTGGTGGTGGTGTGGCCCGATATTTGTGTAGTGACTCTTTTGTGCAGTGGCTGGTGCCTCTTGTGTGCTCCGTCATCTTGTGCTTTCTGCTTCAAACTGTAGTGCTCTTCGTAGTGTTTCAGTGTAGCACCTCAGATGGTCTGTGTTTTTTTGTTGTGTCTAGTACACTTTAAATAAATCTGTTGGTGTCATTTTGTTGGTATTCTATTTTGAGCCTCTGAATAGCCAAGACCCCCCCAACACCCTCCATCATCCTCATTCTTTCCATTCCTATTTCAATCCCCAATTAGACTGCAGGGAGCGTTTGATTTTCAAATGAGATTGGCTCTCTTTGTCTAAGGGGAAAAACTGTTTCTATTTATAACTCAGCCTGTAACTTGCCCCCCTGGACCGGGGGAGCAATTTCCGAAGCTCTGTCTCTGTTTAGTCATTCCTGTTTGATTTTAATTTAATTTTTTATCGATCAGCCAAGCATCTGACTCAGAGTATTTGTCCCTGGTTTGAATCCTGTATTAGCATCTTAATTGGGCAGAGACTTGCCAGTGGACCCTCCTGAATGTTCAGCATACACCCAAGGATTACGTTCCTCTGCCTCTCTCAGTCTCTGTAACACGTTTTTAATTACGCAAAGTCTAATGAGTCTCATTTATTCTGTTTACCAGGAGATGAGTAATGGCTTTAATTATTAATATGGGGGTGTCAGCGTTTCAGCCTTCATCCTTGTCCCTTTCTGTTCAATTCAACAAACTCTAACAAGCACTCCAAAATCTCCAAATCTCCAATTTGTCACAATGGTTACGCCACGTTGCCTGACCTCTAACCTGTGTTGCAAAGGTCTAAACTGTTATGTAGCAGATTCCTAAGTGAATTTATTTGATTATTAAATAAACTACTCATGAGATCTTCAGTCATATCTGAACATTTTTACACTTTTAGTTTAAAAGTTCCTAGAAAGGTTGACATGTTGAACTCAAAAAATGTTGGCAGATAAATGTTGTTTAAATGTTGGCAGATAAATCTAGAAGTTATTGTTTTTTTTATACTCTTGACTTCCAGAAGAGATTATAGCATTCTGTAGATTACTCAGATTTGATCAGAATTTCAACATACCGACTAATTGATTTTATTTTTAGGAAAAATATCTGAGTTTCGGAAAAACAATGCTCTTATTTCTAAATTCACCTCTATGTGACATTTATCCGACTGGTGCTCTACATCATCTCTGCTCGTTCATATCAGTCACATGCATCATTAGTATTTAATTGGCAGATTTAATGTGATTGATATAAATACATGGAGAGTGGGGAATGTCAGACTCATTTTAATGATTACGCAAGTAATAACAGCAACACATTTGGGTGAGAGCATAATTTTCTTTATAGACTACTCAATGTATTTAAAAATAGTTTTAATTCAAAGTAGCTGCAAGGTTCTTCCCATGTCGTAATACCCAGTCCCTCTCTGAGTCACGTCCCTTCCAGTACATTTATCACCCCATTGACATTATTTATTATAGTTTCATGTATTAAACCGTTTGCCTACAACATTACACAGTTTCTCATTATAATTCTACTTTCCCCCGAGCCTCAGTTGGAGGGGTCATCAACCAGAGAGGCCAGACGTAATTTTGACAGTGTTTTTGTGTGTGTGTGTGTGTGTGTGTGTGTGTGTGTGTGTGTGTGCCCCTCCTGCTTCCCACATACCTGTTGCAGGCGTGACTCGCTCCATGAAGGACAAAGTGACCAAGCCCACTGCCATGGCCCAGGGTCGCGTTGCCCACATGATCGAGTGGCAGAGCTGGGGCACGCCATCCGTGGGGCCGATGGGGACCGTGGGTCATAACAACCTGCAGAGGGAAAAGGAAAGGAGGCTTGAGAACGATGCTTACAGCGACCTTAGTGATGGCGAGAAGGAGGCTCGCTTTGCTGCAGGTGAGGGTACACCTGGGTACTGAGTGTACACATGCTACACAGAAAGGTTTCCTTTAGTATAAATACAACATGCAGAACCAGTAGAAAACAAGTCCTGCTGAGTTTAGATGTGATTTAGACCAGTTATCTGCATGGTTTGAAAGCATCTTTGAAATTTGCTTTACGAAAAAAACATTTTTGTAACTTTTGAGGGTTTGAGGTTTCATCACAGGGAAGACCCGCCCTGGTATCTTTTTAGTGAAAATAAATTGGAGCTACCCTGAGCTATTTTTCTTCACTGACTGTTTGGAACATCTAATTGGTTCTGGCCCATCTGGTACGTCTAGCAAAGTTAAATTAATTATTTGTGATTTATTATTTATACACATTTACAGATTTGCTGCTATGAATAAACATTCCCCCACCTCCTAATTAACTTCTGTGTGTGTTAGCAAATCTGGGACTTGTTTTATGCACTGCATCTCTAATTGTTGGATAGTGAAAAGATCTCCGTTATTATTACTCTCCGTCTTCAGGCATCATGCAGCAGTTTGCGATCTCCGAGGCGACCTTGTTCGGCTGGAACTCGATGGACGGGGAGAGTATGGGAGCCGGCTCCAACCAGGGCAGCGTTGCTCACCTCAGCGAGGTCAACCAGGAGAGCATCACCAGCAGAGGTACTGCACTTTAAACCCTTTCTGCAAAGAGCTACTGGTGGCAGATTGTGTGGAAACATTGCAGGTAGGGCTGGGACAATGTGCTTTTCTCCAGATTTGATTCTTTCACTTTCTTTTAATACACTGGTGCCAATTCGATTTGCATTACAATTTTCATTAATTGCGATTCTAGAGGTATTGCGATTTGATAGTGTTGAGTGTTGCAATTCTTTTTCTTCTTTAACAAAAAAAAAGTTTAATAAAACACTTCTAGAGGCAAAATATCAGAGTTCCAAAAACTAATTGTTTTCTAAAAAGAATGCAAATTACATGTCAGTCGGTCAGTGTGACATTTGTTTCATTTGTAAAGAGGAATTTTCTTTATTTTCTGCTGGAAACTGATACAATCTAGTCGCCGTCACAGGACCGTATGAACAGAAAATATTACAGTGAATCATTGGTAAAAAAAAATAAATAAATAAAAAAAATATGATTCTGGGGTAAATAATTGATTGAATCGATTTTAATAAAATCAGCGCAAAGAAAAATCACCACAGGTCAAAGGATTTTTTTCCACCCCTAATTGTAAGGATCTGTTACTGTCATTAACCTACAGTTAGAGGTTAAACATAAGGGAGAAGGAGTCATTAATGTAGTTGTATTTGTTTAACATTAAAGTATATCTGCCTAAACCACTAACACAGTTAAAGCACAACAACAGTAATTCTTACTGTAGACATTTTGCTAAGTGTGAAAACGCTAAACACTCCTCACACTCCTGTCTTTGGACCACACAGTAAACTCTTGTGTTTTGTATTGTGAGTAGATGCACAGTTTGGAATAATTAGAGCCCAGTTGGAAACTAAAAACAGCCAAGTCAGTTATTCTGCCAACCAGCTGTAAAGGACTTTTGGAGGGCAGGCACACAGCTGCACATTTCTGCCTTTCACTGCTACCGGGCACTTGCTCAAAACCTCTCAAATGACAAATCCAGATGACAGCCTGTCATTTCTAAAATATCAGAACACATTCTGATTGAGTGCCATGAGTGCTTGGGCAAGAGAATTCATCCAAAATCTAAAAGAAGGAAATGAACTGCATTGTGGGGATTTCACTTTACACTTGGTTGAATAAAGCAAAAACAGTTTGGGGAAACAAACTCATACCCTGATGTTTGGTTTGAGCCTCAGGTGGTAAGATGTCTGCTCAGTTTAGTTGCACATAGGATGGTAAAACAGAGAGAAAGGAGAGGAAGAGAGCAATTTGCTCAAGCAAGATAAGAAAACCCCCATCCAACCTCTCAGGGACAGCTGTATAATTTTATAAAGATTTTAACAAACCAAACAGATTTTTGGCTGTTTTTTTTTGGGCTCTTTAAATACAAGGTTAAAATTAATTTGAAACTTGGACTAGTGTGCCGCTTTCACTTTACATGGACTAACACCACTGTAAACTGTTTTTGTAGTTTTTGCTGGTGTTAAGCAAAGCCGAGCGCTGTCCAAACCCTGAGGGACCCTGTAGGTTAGCACAAGGACTAAGCACTGCTCTCATTACCAACACCATATGGGCTGTGCTCTGTGGTTTATCTAGCTTGCAACAACAACAACACACATATAGCATACACACAGCGGCGATTAAAATGCTACTTAATATCAGCATTAAGACTGAGGGAATGCTTCTCCTCCACAAGTATTCAGCCTGCACAGGTGTGCTTTATAACAACAACGCTGCTGCAGATAGACTACTCACACTTGTTTTAAAGTTAATACAATTTGTTGTTTTTGGGGCAGGTGTATCCCTCTGTATGACTTCATAAGAGCATCTACTGTATATGCTGCTAATGACTGAATCAACAGCTCAGGGTCTTCTTTATACATGTCAACTTTGACTGAACAGCAAGAAAATTACTGCAATACTTTTAATTCAATCTAAAGGTGAGCAGGGGAATTTATAAAATCCTTGTTTTAGTGAATCTGTGCTTGTTCCTCTTGTTGTTCCAACAACGTTCCCAGTGCAGTCTTGCTTTTTCATTACTCATTACTAAAATGGCATTGTCATCCATCCTCTTAAATGGTTCTCCTTTGTCTCACTCCTCCCACCTGTCTGTGTTTCCCCGTACAGACCAGGTTCTCCACCACTCCTCGGCGGACGTCTGGCCTCACACCTACGTCTCACAGGGTCTGTACTGCCTGTCGTCCACTGACGCCTGGGATCCAATCACCAGCCAGCCCTCGGGCATGGCCTCGCCTGCTGCAAGCTCCTACATCATGGCTACCGGTGCGAATTGAATATTCTCTCTTACACCGCCTCCATGAAGACTAGACCGCGTCTCTGAGCACCGAGTGTTTTTGCTTGTTGCCAGGTGGCGGCAGCGGAGCACCGGGGACACCCGGTGAGGGGTTTGAGGGGACGGTAGGCGGGTACCTACAGCAGCACCATACTCATTTCACGCTGCAGCAGCAGAACCAACTCCAACAGCTCCAACAACTTCACCAGTACCAGCAGCAACAGTTCCTGCAGTACCAACAAACCCAGGTCAGTGGTAATAAGACTTTATGTAGACCTTTGTGGTTTGGATTATCCAGTGAAATATGTCAATATCTTGCCGCAGATATGCGTGGCTCAGAGATGATGTAACTCATGGTTAAGTTTGATGAACTTGACTTTTCAACACCGTGACATTTATATTTGTTGTACTAGTTAAATTCCTAAGCAAGAATCTTCATTTAATGTGATACACTGCGCACTCACTTTGTCTTATGACCAAATACCTTCAAAACTAATGCCATTCTCATGAATCTCATCTGTACTTCTACGTTAGAAGTGCTTGTTATTACGCCAAACTAAGATGGTGAACATGGTAAACGTTATGTTAGCATTTAGCTGAAAGCATACCGCTATACTTTTTCAGCTTCTTCAATAATGGGTAACAATGGCTACAGTGAGCTACTGCATCCCAACACATTTCAGCTAGGAAGGTTGAAAAGCCTTGTCATGCAAATACATGATGCTAGTAGCTTTACAGAGCTGCGTTGGTTTAATTTCTCAGCCCCGGAGGTTGCCGCTTGTTCTTGTCTTGGTATCAACATTACAGTACATCCTACTAAATTATGTTGTGTGTATGAGTAACATGTTCATCAATGTTTTTATCAATTTGTTTGTTTCCGTATAATATATGCTCTGGAGACTATGATGGTCATGCATGATTAAGGTTTTAATGATTGTGTTAAGGAAACTCAAAGCTAGTTGAGGTTAGGGGGAACAACATGGTCTATCGAAACATTTAACACTGACTTCAAACATGAGCATCAGGTTTCCTCCAAAATGTACAAGCCGACTTAAATGAGTTGTTCACTCTGTAAAGTAATTCTTAGGACATAGGGTTGCTGGCACACGTTCCTGCTGTTGGTACCAATGCTAACATGCCCTATAAGCACAAGGTATTCATGTGCTTCTTGAGTGACCAGACTGGTTGAAACAATAAAAATGAACCTTTACATGTTTCCATGTTTAAATGACAGGCTTCCCCTCCCATAAACTGGTTGGATGTGCAGGCTGTGTGGCTTCTATTGCTTTAAAGCAGGCAGGCTGCTGATGTAGTGAGTCATGATGAACTGTGACAGCCAAAGACTTTTGTACCAATGCTCTAGCATTGGTACATCTCAGAGCTCATTAAGTGACTGAGGGTTATGAAATAATAACTTGAAAAGGTCAGTGACTGTGTCTTAAAAAGGAATAGTGATCCGAGACCACAATAGAAATGAGCTTGTTAGTTTTACTGTGTGAATTATTCGGTTTCCCTTAGGAAGGAGACTATTGGACATATTACATTTATAATAAAGCTTTCAATCGATCAATTTTCTGAGCATAAGTGCTTGAGACATTTTCCCACTGTTCCATGCAACACCATCCCTGACCCACTGTAGCATTTTTATCCATTAGTAAGAATCTGAAAATGTCAGAAGCTGCAGGGCTTTGAAGGTGCTTTAAATCTCAAGTAGGTGACAATATTTTTATTTAACAGTAAATCCTCATTTATTCTCTTTCCTTTCTTTCCTATCTCTGACTACAGTCACTGGAGCACAGGCTACATAGTGCCTCCCATTCCCTCCAAGCCACTCCCAACAGCACCATCCACAGTCTCGGTCCTCCCACCCATCCTCGGCTAGCTGACCTGTGGGGAGCTGCGCAGGTCGAGGCACACCACGTAGGCGCACCTCTGCTGAATCCAAATGGTCGGATTACAGACTTTGCGGACTATATGGTGGTTTAATATATTCTGACTGAGTTTGCAAGGGCACAGGGGTGTGTGACTGTACATACAGTCACAGGCAAAGAGACAGCATGTCTTATTATGAATTTAATACTCTCTTGTTATTGTAGGAAGCCAAGGTTTATCTTCTTTGATGTCAGGCACGTGTCTTCAAAGGTGAAAATAGTGCACTAATCATAGAAATATCACATTGATGTTATTATTCTGCACAGGAAGTCACTTTTAAGCCAATTTCCATTGCGTTTGACACTCATCTTGGCTAATTTGTTTTTGTCTTCTGGATCTGGATTTGTTTATATCAGCAGGCATATTTAACACACATCTGTAGTGCAGTGAATGATGGGAGAAACTGCCAGGGAAGTCGGCAAGGTAGGAGACAGGCTGAATGTCTGCATGGAGCACTGCCAAAAGTCTGCATGACAGCCTTTAGCGGACCTGATGAATTTTGACAAAGGACATCCTTAAATCAGCCCTGTCTCCAGAGTGGCATGCTGTAAAGTCCGCAAGTTTACAACTCTAGGCATTTGGATTCAGCATCTGTGTCTGTTGTACCTACCTAAGTATTTGTCTTGTCTCTCTGATGTCTTGCATCGGCAAATAAAGCTGGGGTCAGGACACGGGAGCTCTTATTCTGCTATTTCAACTTCCTTCTCTCCTGCCTTCTGTCTCTCTTTTTTTTCTTTCTGTGAGAAAGTAACCAGGAACTGAAATTGAAGGGTTGATGTCAGTCTGTGACCTAACTTACGTTGAAATGCCAGTAACATGTTGCATCCTCTTCCAGTTTAAAATAGGTGAAAGCAATTAAATCAATAAACTTAACCTGTTGCAGGTGGAGATCGTCGGGCAGATGAATGGACAGATCGCTGACATGGTGGGAGGAGTGGTGGGAGGAGTGGTGGAGACAGTCGGAGAGGAGCCAGAGCCCGAGTCTGAAGGCATCCTTGATCAGCACGAGGAGGAAGAGGAGCTGACAAAGGTGAGTTATTTCAACTGGAACAGCTCCGAACCCTTGGTGTTGGTTTCTGCCGCAATCCCAGAGTCCTAAAAACAAATGTATCAATATTAGATTAAAATTAAAATAATCATTTAAAAAAAAAAGTAGGTGAGAAAACATGCAAACAACTGACCTGATAAAAAGAAGAACAGAGCCTTACCTGTCTCTGACACAGTACAACTGTAGAATCCCAAACTGTCTTTTAAATGCTTCATTTCCTGTCTTTACAGGTAGAAGAGGTAACATTAACCTTGGAGCCGGAGCCGTGCTCTTTGACCCCGTCCCCGCTGAGGGAGGAGTTCCCCTCAACCAGAGGCTCGAGCCCAGGACTGTCAGTTCAGATCACAGAATCTGTCATGGGAAAGAAACCGTTTGAAGTCACGCCCTGCATCATCCAATCCCGAGAGGAGTGAGGCAAAGACGCAGGGAAGGGCTCCGTTGTTATTGTTGCGACCAACTGCATCATAGGGTCAGAATAAAAACTAAAAAACAATAAAAGGAAATAAATACTTCAATAATCAAGCAAGCTATTCTATCCCAACACCAACCCCCTTCCAACTATTTACCCACTTTGAGTCAGAAGAAATGAAAGAAGACTTTTTCAGACGAAAACGTGGGATGTAATGTACACAAACTAAATGCCAAGAAGACCCCCCTCCCTGTGGAATATTCCATATTGGTATGTGACAATGAACACATAACATTTAAAGTAGATTAAAGAGACTTCAGTGACGGCTGAAACAAGCTGTGTAAGGATCCGATGAATTCACAACAAGTTTGGACCAATCAGACCAAAGAACCAGGACTTCAAGACGAACAGTTGGCAAACGGATGGATGAAAAATCTTCAAAAGAAAATTAAGAGAAGAAGAAAGGGTTTTAGTTAAAAATCTGTATCAGTGCAATACAACAAACCTGGACACAACAAGCATATTCAAACAGTATTTGCAAATAATTCTGAGCAGTTGGTTAAGGTGTAACGTGTCACAACCAAAACATCCCGCAGAAACAGAAACTTCACCCGGTCCCGAAGAACTGATGGATTTGTAGTAATGCATTTTGCTTTGATTGGCAGCTTGTTGATGCCCTAGTTGAGATAAACCCAGTCCGATCTGATACTCAGAGAGACCAATGGCACACACTTGGAGTTATTTGCAAACACTTGATCTGAACACAACCAAAAGAAAGTGCATGCTTTTTAACAGTGACCTAGCCCTAACAGTATATCACAGTATACAAAGTAATAATATATAAAATTGCTTTTTGTAATAAAACAAAAAAACTCCAATAAACTGATATGTATTTGTATGAAAGTAAGACTGTATGTATGTATGAATGTAGCTTTGTTTGTGTGTAATATATACAGTATATATATATATATATATATATATATATATATATATATATATATATATATTTATTTATTCTTGGAAACAGATTATTCTTGGTGCCGTTTTGTTCCTCCATGTGTTGCAAAAGTACATACACACATATTCACACACATTTGTTCTTATATGTATTACCTAACATACTGTTAACTGTCCAAACCTTAACACTAGCTTCAACTTAAACGTACTGTAATTGAATGCTCGACCCTAAAACCAAGTCTTAACCACAAACATCCTTTTTAAGGAGGGCCGGATGAAATGTCCTCACACGCAAGGTCATGCATGGGTCCTCACAAAGATAGAAATATGAGAGCACACACCACCAGTATGTTTGTTGAGATACTGCATTCCCAGTAACCAGTCACCCAAATGGTGGCACATTTTTCTGTGTATTGATTAAGTGCCTGGCTATTCACTTTATTCAATCCCATTTCTAACCAAGTCAAACAGCCAAAATGATATCACCAATCAACATTACACACAGACAAACAAAGGAATCAAAGAACGGTCATGAGCTAAATACCCTGCTGTAGATTCACTTTGAAGGTCAGAGGTTTTCTTCACAGAGTCGTAGTTTCCTTGTTTTTTATTTGAAGTGCTCTGATCACCAGAACAGCCTCATTCATTAAACTGGGCCATGTAGACTTTGTCATTGTCTGGAGGCAAAGAAATGCCCTTGAGTTCTTTTGGAGCAGTGTGTGTGTGTGTGTGTGTGGGCTAGTGGTGTGTTTTGTTAATACTGTTTCAACAAACATCAAAATACGGAAAATGAAGAAATGCTGCATAAAGGAAGAAGTCCATTAAAGCAACATGCTTTAGTGACTTCATATGAATGTGTCTTGTGCCTTTGTGACACTTTTTTTTTTTTTAACATAATCTCTTCTAAAGGATTCTACCTACAGTTGCTGGAGTGGACAATTCACTTTTACACTCCAGTGATCAAGACCCACGATGACCCTGCCACTGTGATAATCATCTGTCCTCTGTTTGTCCTCTTGTTGCTAAGAGATATCATCCTTTAAATCATTTGGTGTCCAAGCACACAAGTTCAAAAAGGGTGACACTTGACTATAGGAAATGAGGGATGCCACAAAATTATTTGTTGAGTGGAGGTGAAACTTATTATGGCATTTTTGTTCAACTGAAATAACTGGGATGTCAGTCATTCTGTATAATTAGACTGATTTTCCATCACTTTACTAACTTCAGTGGCACGCATGCAACAAAAGGTACTAGAAAACCTTTTGTGACATAGACATTTTTAAATCCCTCGCTGCATAATGGTCTGCAGAAAAGCACTAACTAAATGCCTAAAATGACTTTCATTTCGTAATGAGGTATCCAGAAGTGACACCCACTCTTACAAAATAACATCAGATAAAAAGCAATTAAGGTAAGAAACCACAAGTAGATACAAAAATCCAGTCATCCTGTCAAAATGAAGTTTAATATGACAGACTATCAAATGTCCTTTGATGTGGTACTATTTTTATGTCAATTTAGTGGTAATGTAGTCTGACTCACTGGATGTAGACTGTTAATTAAGCCTGCCACTGGTACTTCAGCCAGCGTTCTCCTCCCCTTCCACTATCTATTTTGCAAGGGCATCGTCTGCTGCATCCAGAGCTTAGCGCTGCCCAAGACGATTGTGATTTATGTGAAGAAATACAAACAAATCAGAACGTTTTCCCCCTATGCTAGAATGATAACTAATGCGGCCAGACTTTTCACCAGCGCTGACATAGCATTGTGGGGATCTGTGGAGCTCAGGCCCTGCGGGACTAGGAGTTATCCTGAAAGAAAACGGGGCACGTACTTTGTACCTAAGTTTCTGCTCAGTATACTTACATCAAGTCAAGTTTATTTCATCCATAAAAATGGAAATTACAGTGCTCACACTCGCCATCTTACCCATAAAAACTAGAGAACAAATACATTACCACAAATACACTACAATATTATACATAAATGTAAATGTAAATGTGCTGTATTTATATAGCGCTTTTCCAGTTTTAACAACTGCTCAAAGCGCTTTTACATCTACAGGAAACATTCACCATTCACACACATTCATACACTGTGGCCGGGGCTGCCGTACAAGGTGCCACCTGCTCATCAGATTCACACATTCACACTCCGATGCACATAAATCCAATTAAAAAAAATAAAAACTTAAACTGTACGTTTAAAGTGCTTGTTGTGCTGTCTAATAGCCTACATGTACTTAACTATCAAAGCTTCACCCGTTGCTTTGGATACTTTTCGTAATCAGAGCCGTTGTGAAACTATAGTATTCCAAAAATGTCTTTTTTATTTTATTTTTATAAATTGTCTCGAAAGATAACTTTTAAAGCAAAAATAATCCATATTCTTCCCCTACCTTGACTGAGTTCAGTTCTTGTTCCAGATGAAACTTTTCTCTTCCTGTCTGCAGTTATAATGTGCTGCCTTTCCTCTGTCATGGTCGGCCCTTACAAGGTGCTTAACCTGGATAAATAAAGATCAAATTCAAACACATGAGCGAACAGTTCAAGCATTTGACTTAATACAATTTTATTTTGCTAAATCTTTCACAGTCATACATTTTGAGATAGCATTTGGACTCTACTACAAGATAAATAAATGCATACATTTACTACACTAACGACAAGGAGACAAAAAGACATCAACACTTAAACTAGTACAGAGCCCTCTTAAGAAATGGACAAAAATCTTTGATTATCTGCAGGTTTTAAAGACTTTTAAGGCAGCACCTGAGAAACTGAATCCAGGAAATAAGAGTGTAAGAGATGGAGGGATACATGAAAATGAAGGATGCATCACAAGTAGAAACGTTCAACACGTGAATGCAATTATTAAGGTAATCAGTTAGAACTGCTGGCCTAACAAATGAAGAAAAGAGTGACGACTACAGACAATGAAACTTCAAAAACAAGAGAAAGTTAGATCCAAAAAACAAACCTGAAATTACCAGGCCGCCAAAAACAAAAGGAAGATCTTCGAGACAGTAAGGAAAGTTCATCAAAAAGGCAAGTTTGGTGATCAGTCATCATTGAGTTAACATTGGGTTAAATTAGACGTTTAATAAAAAATAAATTCAGTGTCTGAACTCAAGAAATAACACCCAATTCTGAACCTCTACGCAGCTTTCGGCCTCATTTAGGTCATTGTTTTTGGTTTTCCATGTGTCCATTAACTGGTATGACTGGGTTTCTGCTCTCAGTCAGTAAATAGTCAATTAACTGCTGGTATTTTACTTTACAAAAAAAGAAAGTCAAGGCTTCCCATATGTGCACTAATGTTCAAATAGCAAATCCATTTCTGTGGTTGCCCTTAGGTTCTAAAAACTAGAATAAAAAGCAACACTTTGTAGCCGCTGCCAGAAGGAAGTCTCACATGATCAGCTTCAATAATCGTCATGACAGGTCTAAATTAAATAGTTTTGTTAATGAGGTAATTTCAGTAAGCTAATTAATGCATTAGTTGGCAAATATATAAGTATATATTTTAAGTAGCCATGTGTGATTTGTAAAACTCTGGAAGGCATTGTTAGGGGGAACGGGAAGAGATCTCCAGGACCTACACAGCCGGGTTTGACTGTCGTCAGTTGCCTTTAGCTGCACCATCTATCAACTTAACCGTGATGAGATGAGCTCTCAGGGCTGCATTCACAAGGTCAGCACACAATTTAGAGGTCGTTGTGGGGCTTTGGACAATCTTCCACAGCGGACTGAGCAGCTTCATTAGTCTTCTGCTACCCAGATGGTCTGTTGCCATTTTGAAAATCCAATAGCTCCTGCTCTCATCCGATAAAAAACCTGCTTTTTTTAAGACATACACAATCAGGTAAGGCAGGTAACTATTGTGCATAGGTTCACTGGGTTCACTTCCATCAAAATTCAAAGTGGACAGTGCAAATAATAGCAGTACTTTATGTTTAAGTTTATTCTTCATGATTTAAAAAGTGTAATATGTATATTCTTGCCATAAAGGGCCACTAACAATGACATCATTTATTTTTTAGGGATTAAATGGTGAGTTTTGGTTGCCATAATTGTCTTAATGCAGAGAACAATCCTGAAGGAAACAGTCAAGTCTTTGGCATAAACATTTAAAACAGCGGATATTGGCAGCAACTTTATATATATACAGTATATATATATATATATAGCTAGATCTACATCTAGATATATATATGTATAAATATATACCCTAGAGAATGTGTGAAAATCAACAAGAGAAAATGAGGAGGAAGTGAGGCAGGACTAGTATCAAAAAGCATGCATACAGAGCTTATTAAGAAAAGACAGAGATGTTGGGTAAGTAAAAGGTCTGTGAAATGAGCGGACAGGGTGAGTGAGGGTGGGATAAACTGTATTAAAAAAAAAAAAGAAATGATGACTAACTTGGCATAGCATTGACATCTTTGCTCTACCTATGTGTTGACAAAAAGAGGTAAATGGGTGTCCAAAGACCAGATAAACACATTAAGAACAGAAGAAAAAACGTACACCATTAAAAAAAGGTTTTCCATTATAAAAAACATAACCATCACTCTTGTCTAATCTAAACCATTGGCTCATCATCACTGTCTTCCTCCCCCTCAAGGAGTCTCTGTAAGGGTCTCAGGTTGGCGGAGGAAGGAGTGAAGGAAGAAGGGACTTGGGGAGGAGTGGCGGGCAGAGGGAGGGTGAGGCTGCTGTTGTAGCTGCAGGACCCAGCGCTGCTGCTAACACCACCACTACCTGCACTGCAGCTGCCGCTCTCCTCCACCTCTGTCGCAACGCGCTCAATCCATACCTCCGTTTCATTCTTGTGGTGATGATGGTGGGGTTGAGGGGGAGAGGGGGAGGGAGGCTGGGAAGCAGTTGGTGCTGAGGGAGAGGAGGTCGGAGGGGAAACAGCAGTGGGAGAAGAAGGTGGAGGTTTCGGAACAGAGTTGTGGTTGCTGATGTCCCGAAAGCTGGCGAGTGGAGGACGGAGCCGGACACCAGAGCGTGTGGAGCCCTCAATGGCTTTCTGGAGCTGAAGGAGGAGGAGGAAGGAAAGGACGAGGAGATAAAACAGTGGAGGAAAAAGATGGAAGGAATGAAGAGGAATAGAGAAAGACAGGGGTGAAATGCGAGAGAAGGAAGACACATGGAACAATAGTAGAAAGAAAGCAAAAGAGTAAGAGGTCATGGAATGAATGCAGGGTTTTTCCTGGGTTTTTTAGAGTGCTTAGGTGCAAAGTGCGCCATGGACTCAATTGCATAGTACTGACCTAATCAAACAATTATTTGCATAAAGCAATAAGCACATTATTGAATGAATGTTTGATGTTTAGTAAAACATAGTGATTCACTTTCTTGCTGAGGGATAGTTTGGGCGAATAGTTTGGGCAATTGGTACCTCTCTTACGCCTGTAAACCTACAGTCTCGAGACTAGTAGCTTGCCTTGGAATAGTGGTCGTTGGTCGCAGCGAGGGAGAGATTACTAAAGCAAAACTTGGAGAAGTGGCTTGTCAATAAAAAAGGGTTAACTGACCCACCTTGAGTTAGAGAGCCTGAGCTGAAGTCGCTAGCTCCGTGGCTAACCCTCTTCACTTTCTTTTCCCAACAGGTAGAAAGCAAGACAAAAGGACTTGGCTTGAGTCTTGTGGAGTTTTGTCATTTATTTGACGACAGATGAACTGTCCACCGACTGCACTGCTATGTTCACAGCTTTAACGCTACTGCTAACTTTATACTCACCACAAACACACCTCCCTCTCTCTGTTTTCCCCTCTTTCACTGCACACTCGCTAATGTGTGGGCTGCGACATAGTTTGTGCCGCTGTGTACACGAACCACCATGCGCCACGTGTGCAAAAGACAACGAGCGGACACCCGTCCAGATGCTCTCCACGTTCATACTATTTTACAGTCTTTAGTTGGTTAGGTGGTGTGCAAAACCCTGTATTATGGCCGGGAAAACCCTGGAATGAAGTAAGTCAAAGTAAACCTAAAACATGCAGAGGGGATATTGATTATGCTAACAAAATACTTATGCTAACTACTTACTTCCGTCTGACTGCCTCGGTATCTTTTTTGTTTTTTTCCCATCCTCCCGAGTCACCACAAAAGATTCCTTCATGTATCCACATGTACCGTGTGCAGTCTTGTGCATTGTGTTGTGATGTTGTTATGTCTTGTACACTATGTTGCTGTCTGCATTGTTTCTTTTCGAGGAAGCGTGTGGTGACGCTGTTCCATAGCTGCCGCCCGGAGGCTTGCTCTAACCTAAGTCAAATTCCTCGTATGTGTTTATACCTGGCCAATAAAGCTGATTCTGATATATAATTCACAAAGCTTTATGAGACTTCAACCAACCTACTGGATTTGTTTTTCCACTATAGTTCAAACAGACAAGGGATGACTTCTAAATGTTGAGTGTATTAAACAGAAAGAGGGTTGTTTTCAGACTTGGAAAAAAACAGCTCACACAGGCAGAAATGTAAGCTTCTTACCTCTTTCAGTGCCACCACTCCCACCAGTTTGCCAATGCTGGTCACATAAGCGTGACTTAGCCCCAGCAGTGAGAATAAGGTGTGGGTCTGTGGAGAGAGAGTGAAAAGGTCCCGCATCAAATTACGACAAACTTCTAGCTCAGGACGGCTTTTTTATATTTGACTGTGACTGCAGACAATTTCCAGTGTTCTGTGCTTATCTGTCAGCTCTGTGTAGACACAATGTCACAGAGACAGACGGATGAAAGCAAACTCCCCAAAAGGCCTACGTTAAACCACAGAAAAAAGCCCTTGTGTGTGTTTTCATGCTCCAAGTATTGTGTTCATATTTTGGCTAAGGCCGCACTCTGGATGAGCACTTTGTATGCATCAGCACACCGCGACCACAATGCCCCCTTTTGCACATGAATGCGCAGAATATTCTGTATATTACCATGAGAATAAAATTACACTGTTGACAAAAAACAACAACAGCAATGGTACAAGCTGTTTACACGCTTCAGCATCTTGCAGATATCTGCAAATCCTGCATCAGCCTCAGATTTGTCATAATGAGGATGTGAGCGTCTCACAGCGGCTGTACAATACCGGAAAGAAGGAAGGAAATTGGAAACACATTATTAAATCAATATTGTAAATAAAATATTAATAATGTAATGTAACCCAGCATCTTTGGCTGGTGAAAAGACACAACCCCAAAAAATGACACTCCTATACAACGAAAACATTGTCCTATGAAACATTGAGGGAGATGTGGGCAGGTTATGAAACGGTCACTGTTTACACACATGATTAATGTTATGAATTAAAACAAAACTACTTGGTTAGGTTTAAAAAATAAAAGATAATTGTTTGGGTAAAATTAAGTATGTTTCTTACTTAAGTTATGTAAGTAAGTAAAGTAGATTACACTAACAAGCTAAAGTTGACTGTTCCGAAAACCTTCTTCACCTATAACCAACAAACACCAAGTCCCAAATATAACGTTGTTAAACTGTGTTTGGGGATTTTTTTAACAACACCTCCACCTACTGACTACTGTAAATGAAATGCCAGTCAAAAAATGATTTTGTGCGACACCGTGTCAACGTGTGAATAAATCTAAGTCTTCACCGAGTGTGCAGAGTTTATCCACAGAAGTAAACACCTTAAGGAGCTGAGGGCGGGAGCATTTACAAAAGACTTGACGAGTGCTCGGGGTGCTGAACTCCATTTATATGTGACTTTGCTTGTTTAATACCTGAGACAAAAAAAAATAAACATTTATCCATGGGGAATTTGCGCTTTGCAATAAAATCAGCTGTAGACTATAACTCCAAGCAACTTCATGCAAATGATGATGTAATGATTAATACATTTGAATGAAAACGGAAGAAATTGACAACATTTCCTCAGTTTGATAGACTGTTTTTAGGTCTGCATGAGATATTTTCCTTAAGGTAAGGAAGAAAGGTGCTCTCACAGCAGCTGTTATACTTGGATTTAAAATTCAGCAGACATCTGTGACTCATGTTTATCTTTGTCTTTCCCCACCAACCTTGTGTAATGATGTTCTCTCAACCAGCTGGAAAGGGGAAGGGTCTACTCGTATTTCATCGATTTCCATCGGCTTGTCCATCTCCGCCTCCTCCCACGCTTTGATCTGCAGCAGCAAATTAACAGCAAGGTCACAGAGGTAGAGCAGGCTGCCATTAGTCTAGAGTTGGTCTCATGACGGGAAAAAACCCTCCTTCTATTCAAATGTATGAGTTCAGCCAGATGGAAACATCAGGATTTGTTTTTATGATGGGATATATTAATAAATTATTATCGATTAAATATATTGGGCGACAAAAAGGCATTAACGAATGGTGTAGTTAGCAGTCATCAACTACTCCCCAAAAGGCAAAATATGTGCAGGATAGATATGTATACTGTATATGCAATCTTGCCAATAAAGATTTCATAAAGTGTATGAATGTTATTAATTTATTGAAAAACATCAATAGTGACTGACACACAATGGTATGAGCTGTCATAAGGACACATATTGACATATTTTCACAAGTGTAAATAGAAATATATAGGTTATAAACAGTGTAAATAAAAATTAAGCCAATTGACCACATTGAAACACCAGAATGAAAGTCCAAGAATAGAAAACATACAACATCTGTGTGTCCCTGATAAACTGTCCCTAAAGTCCTTATTTTGCACTACTGGTTAGCATTAAAAAGTCCGCTCCATGGATGTATTGGTGTTTGCTGCTTTAGCGCCTTGCACTGCAGAACAACTTTGACCCATGTTAAAGACACAGATGTATGAATATTTGACATTAATCCGCCGCATCAATTAGTAGTTTTGATGGTTGAATACTCTGTAAAACCCCTAGTCAACAATATTAACTGTTACACAAATCATCTAAACACTGAGCTGTTAGTTGGTGTAAAAGTGAAGGTGTGTGTTGGGGGCTATGTGCAGGGGGGGGGAGGTTGGTTTGCTACCACTGAGGAGAATTTTGCAGCTGTGAAAAACCTTGAAGCCTTGTGTTGTGTCCTTGCATGTCCCCGGTCCCCCCTCTGAGATTTAGGATGTCTGACACCTTTTACCCTCTCTATGGATTTTACCTACAAGCCTCCGCCTGCTGTGACAGGGCCAGCAGTCACGTAGAATTCACAGGGCGATGTTATGGGGCATTTTGGGAGAGTGCCAGGAAGAGTAAAGGGAGAGCAGCAGACAGAAGACGACTGGAGGGCACAATATTGTTTTGGAGCTCTCCAATGAAAAGAGACGTCTCATTTCGAATTCTGGCTGTGTTCACACTGCAGTTAAAAAGTGACCCAATTCTGAGTTGTCTCCCTAAATGTGACAGATCTGTGACCTATATGTGACATGGATTTGTATGTGACGAGATCTGCCAGCGCTGACGTCATAATGAGTAAACCTTAGAGCACTCTTTTGTTATAGTTTTGGTGCCTTGACAGTATCACTTGACAGTGTCTTGGCCAGGAGAAAACGGGTCAATGTGACAAATGTTGGCAGACGCATGGATTCCAAACTAAAAAGCTCACAGCATAAGACGAATGTGCTAAAATGCTTCAAGTTTGTCGTTGCCACTCTGAAAATGATTTGAAATGTCAGTTCATACTGCTGATGTAGATATAATTTTGACTGAGGTGCTCAAAGACCTTTCTGTCAACCATTTTCATGAGGACCATTGATTAGGCAGAAAGTTTTTCTACCTCAGTCACTTGTACTCTGATGCAGAAGACTTCAGACTTGTTTTGTGACTCAACACAGGTGTGTGTGTGTGTGTGTG
>NC_045746.1:24448722-24452696 GCF_008692095.1 Etheostoma spectabile | reverse complement strand
TGTGTGTGTGTGTGTGTGTGATCACCATGCTGTAGACAATTAAGCAGACATCACCACAAAACCATGTAACCACCATCCCTCCATAATTACCATACCTCCTCTGTTGTCATCGTGTCCGACAGGGGAGGCGGACAGGGCTCCTGGAGACAAAAAAAAGGAAGAGACAGATAAGAGATGAGACGTGTTTGTGAGTGATTTTATAACAAAAAATAATTAAATAAAAGAAAGTCCCTCTGTTGCTTCAGTACCTCTGAACCCAGCTGGATGTCACCTCTAAATCGAGAAAACCTCATCTGAGTCTTACATGAGGGGAGTGAAGGGAAAGTACCTCAAAGCACTATCTCTTTCGTATTTCTCGATTAACAATCTGATTCCTCAACATTTACTTTTGGATTATGTATTTCTGTCATCTATAGCAAATAATCTATTCCAAATAAAATATAAATGTAAACAATACAAGCAAATACACGTGATTAATCTGTATTTTAAACTGTCTATAGAGATAACTACTTGTTTTACTCTTTGAGAAAAAGAAAAAAGAGATTTCATCATTTCATTTTTCTCACAGCAATTATGACAAATTAGAGTAAGTCAAGTCAAGTTTACTTATATAGCATGGTTAAAACAACCAAAGTCGACCAAAGTACTGTACATATTGAAGTGCACAGCACAATAACTAAGTCAAAGCAAATGAAGGAGTCGTAAAATAACACAAAATAATAATAAAATAGCAAGTAACATTTTTGTAATAAGGTTGCTTTCATACAGTTTTTCTCAGTTCATCACTCCCACACCACATCCTTTGTGCGTAAACTGGATGAAGGAGGTCAAATTCAGGCCAACACCTGCTGTGAATTTATCAGCAATGCATCCTATATTATTCATTATACAGCATTTATATTATGCTAATTCTGTCCTAGGACAAACAAAAATAATGTCAACTTTCTCACAGAGTGCAAAAAGTGTGACACATACACACAAATGAATAAAAGGTTTGACATTTTTACAAGGTCCCTCACTGTACAACTCAGTAAAGCAAGTATGCATTCTGTGTAACTGTATTCCCTTTGTCTTTATCACTGCAAGGACAGCAATTATACTTATGCAAGAATTAACAAGATGCTGACCCTATTGCAGCAGCCAGATAATATTCTAAAGGTCAGTGTTTGGTTACCTGCCATCTGGTAAAGTAGACAAATACCTGATTCACAGCCAGAATTCAGCCATGGTTTGGCTTGATTGCTGGTGGAAATTCCCTACTGTGTGTCTATTTGATATTCAGGGCTGTGGTGTTGTGGCTCGCTGCTGTAAAAACAATCCCCGTGCAGGAAAAGGATTGAATCCAAAAATATAATAGGGAATCAGACTGGTAATACACAAGGCACAGCAGTAGGCATAACACAAATGAAATTCTAATCTTGCAAGCTTACAAGCATATGCTTATTTCCAATGTGGTTTTCATTTCTGCCCGTGTAAACAGATGACATGTATTGCTTTCCTTGTGAGCCAGGCTAACCGCCACGCCGAATAATAACTCTACCTCCAGTGTCTGGCTTCTCCATTTCCATATGAGAAGGTTAAAAGAAAAATGCTCAACTTCAGGGAGTTTGTCTGGGGAAGCAGTTGTGTATTCATGTGTGTCTGTCAATCAGTGTGTATCTGCCTGAATAGAAAGCAGACCACATAATGAAAAATTCAACCTGCACAAAATTATGGATACATATTTATATCCCCGTCAGTGCCAGTGTGAGTGTGTGGTTTGGGGATGACTTTGCCAAAAGGATGGGTGGTTATTTGCATTTCAATGGTTCATAACACAAGGGGAAATTTCTTGGCTACAGAGTACACTCCAGACATCTCGAAATAGTTTGCTTAAGAGAGAAAAGGGCACAAAGGTTTACAATGTAGACACATACAAAGCTTTTAGTGAACACGATGACCAACAAGAGTAAAGACAGAATGTCAATGCTTCTGTTGTAAAAGTATACACACAGTTATGCTTAGGAATGGATAGACATGCAATAAAATATACATCCACACACCTGCAACTGTCCTTCTGTCTGCCTGTTTTTTGAGGTGAAGAGATTCCTGAGGGTTTTCCTCACAGACTGCAGAGGACCTTTTTCTGGCAGAGAGAGATGGGTTGAGGGGGGAGATGAAGTGGGTGAAGGTCAATAAATTATATAGATGCAGCTTTTTGAAAGTCCTTAAGCTGTTGGTAAAAATAACCTAACTGCAAATGCAGGGTTTGAGAGACTGCAGCAACCCGTGCAACTACTATATTGTTGTTGCCTGGATACCATTTCACAGAGTCCGTTTGTCTGCGTAACTGGCTACTGAAAAGTTAACTGTGCCACGAAAGATATACACACACACGCCATCTGGTTACTGTCAGTGATCATGCTGCTAAACCTTCAATCATTGCTGTTAGGGTTGCAAAGTTATTAATTACAATGGTTTGACATCTGTTGAGGGCAGACAAACAGACTTGTTCAAGTCAATTTGGTAAACAGTGAGAAATGTTGACCAATTATAAAAAATAAATAAAAATAAAAAATAAAAAAGATAGTTTTAACCGGGAGAACAGATGAGTAGCTCCAGGGTACGGCTGAATTGGTAGGAATTCTTCTCACCTATTAGCATTCCTTGTTGCTTTTCTGCTGCACACTGTCAATTAAGTGGAATTGATCAGCTCATGCAGATCAAATGTCTATCGCATCTCCTACATCTGCATGCACAAACGCGGGCATCCTTGTGCGTGTGCCAGAAGAGTTACAAGATTCAACAAAATGGTGAGCAGCTCATCAAAGCATTGCTCAATAGCACCAATAGTCAAAATTGTCTACCTTTAGCTAACTTTGCAAAGTGACTGATACAAAAAACTAAAGGATATGGCTACTGCTGTTGTTCTACAGATTCTATGAAATAACACTGTCCCTTATGATTAGATTAATTCCCATGGTTTCTCCTTTTATTCCTTATAAGCACCAACAAGATGTGTTTGTGTCCTCGGGGCGCTGATGTGCTTAACACATATGAGGACCTGGTATGCTTCATAGCCCATCTGGGCTCTGACTAAATGCGTCTTCATATCAGTTGACATGTTTTTTTGAGGAGAAGTAGGAGAGACAGAGCAAAGAATAAATCCTATCACATCACCCTAGTGAGCAAAACATGTCTGAAGGAATCAATATTAATACGACAAGCCCCATAAGGCTGTCGTTGCCCAGCCTCCCCTCCATGCCACACAACTCCACAAGTGTAACAGAGCTGTAGAAGAGAGATCACAAATTGTAATTGTCCTCCAAAGTTTGATTTTTTTTTCTACGTAAATCTAGACATTAGAGTGGCACTTAACATTAACAGAAATTTGAGTTTTGGGCTCACATGTAGATGGTATGAAGACTGGCAAACTCGACGGAGGCAGGTCTTTATCCTTTGCTAATAATAATGTGACTTTAATAGTGCGTTCCATTTACCGCAGAACTTGGAAGTCGGATTTGGGAATGACATCACACCCAAGTTGAAAGCGTTTATTTAAAATCCATTTAAAAGTTGTTTTCCTTAGCTTTAGCCAGGTTAGCCATTGGAAGCCATACCAGTTGATAACAATGCATTACACTGATTTTTGTGTGTGCTTACAAACAACATGACAAAATGTCCACATATAGAAGTTGGACAGAACTGTGTGTACGATTGATTTAGTGAGACACAAAACAGACAAAAGTACTGATAAACTGTAAGTTACTACAGCTATCACTACTGTTGATGGACGGGTCAGCCATGTTGAGCTAGGTGAACACAAAGGTTGTCCCGAGTTTCAAGCTCGGAAATCCGAGGTCAGGGAACGTGTTTCCGACTTCCGAGTACAAATGGAACGCACCAATGATACAACGGTTTGCTACTTATTCTCTTTACTTGTATTTGTTTATTGTTTGTTTAACTTTAGAGTGTCTTGTACCCCCCCCCCCCCC